>NC_056741.1:1562644677-1562889677 GCF_019279795.1 Protopterus annectens
CCATTCAACTGTCGCTTGTCAGATCTGACCAGATCTGATCTTGGCACAGATCCTGAAGCTCTTTGGTTTCAGGTGTCTGATCCCCTCCCCTACCAAGAATTCCCTGAACTCCACCTCAATACCTCAGATCTCATTTGCTGCCTGAAGTTTTTTACATGGGGTACTACCCACCTCAACACTTAGTGTTAGGCCTGCTCTTGCTCTAGCTGTAGGGCTGTACAGACTAAAAGGAAGACGTTTATGATGAGGGGTCTGCCATCCCTTCCACCACTTTTCCTGTTTCCTCACTTGCCAATAAGGATAAAAGGTCCAAGGATAAACAGAAAACAAGGATTTTATGAAAAACAAATAAAAGGACATAGAGAAAGAAGAGGAGAAATCAGACTCTGAGAAGTCCTGTAAGCGCTCCCCGGATCTGATACTATCTTCAGGCTTGGATCCTAAGGTGCCACAATGTTTAGAGCTGACAGTTCTTCAGATCCATTCATCTCCTCTGTAACCAGTTCACAAGGATCAGACATGCAAATGGAATCACTTAGACCCTTCTCCAGAGTCTGTTTCCAAAGACACAAACTTGGATGAAGGTGAAGGCTCCGCTAGATCCCCTTCTGAAGACGTTACCTTTAGCAAGATTCTTGAAATGATGAAACAGAGGGGGGTGGTCTGCAGATGATCCTTCTCAAGATGAATCCATGTTCCTGAAATACTTTGATTCTTTCTCATCTTCTTGAGAGTACTGCCTGTTGACCCACTCATTGATTTGATGGTTCAATGGGCATGGAAGGACCTTGATGTGGTGGAACCCACCCCCACAAACATGGCAAGATTCTAGCAGCACCAACAGACCAGAAACACTGGAGCAAAAGTCCACTGGTGGACACAATGGTAGTAGTGGCAGTCACAAAGAAGGAATCATTGGAAGAAAGTTCCTCAATCCATCCCCATAGCAGAGAGGCTAGGGCTATGGCTCATTTTGGAAAATGTACAGATGCTTCAGTGACCTTTGCCCTTAGAGCACTAAATTATTTAGCCCATGTCACAAGATTTCAGACAGACCCAACCAAGGAGATTTCCAAGTATCTCTTGGGTGTCCTGCCTGCTGATGTTCAGAAGACGGTGGACTCCCAGCTTTCTGTCCTCCAGCCTACCTCCAATATAGCAATGCAACTTCTTTTTAATGTAGCTGATGACACAGATAGAGCAGCAGGCAATGGCATTACCATTTGTTGGCATGCCTGGATGTATCTCTGTGTTTTTGTGGAAAACTTTGACATCCTTCATTAATGCACCCTTCGATGGGTCCACCTTATTTGGACCCATAGTGAAAGACATACTGACTAGAAGTCAAGAGGATGGCAAGACTCTCTCTGCAGTGGGAATCTGCTTCTACATTCCCCAGAGATCCTTTTCTAGGAATCAGTGGGCTGGGAAGAAGATGCTGTTCCAAAAATCACAGAGCTCTTACAAAGGCACTCCTGGTGACAGACCTCCTCCAGGTGGGAGTCACATGGACTGACTCAAAGCCCTGTCACTGTACTGCAGACTGCTAAGAGGTGACCTGTGTCTAGCATATAAGGCATCCTCTGGCCCATTACTGATGGATTTATTGAACATCAGCAAGTTACATGACATCAGAAATACTCTATCTAGGGATCTAAACTTCTTCAGCCATATCGACAGAATGGTTTGGAGGGACAGGTATAATTCACAGAGAATACCACTGCTATGGCACAGACTTCTTATCCACATAAAACGCAGCTGATCCCCATCCATTTTTAAGTGCAACTTAGATCTATGAATGGGAAAAAGAAAATTTAGCTCATAATTTCCCCCAGTACAACTACAGTGGACAGTTGCAGCTCCTAAATTCTTTTATCTCATGCATGGGTCCCCTTAAATTATCTAAGGTATGATCCCAGTTACTGTAAATGGGTAAGGTCAATGTATAACCAAATGGGATATTTTATTTTGAGCAGAAAAAAGGAAATTGGCTATGCTTAAAATGGCCCACAAAGGTAGCTAGTGTAGTCCTTACTTTTGAACTTATAAGGATGAGATAATAATAACAGCTGTTGCTCTGTAGGTATAGGCAGAGGTGGACCTCAAAAGTGGGACTTTCTTGGTCTCTTTACAGAGAAGCTCTTTCAGTGCCTTGAATGGTTGCCTGGCTGCTGCAGCCAGGGGGGGCTTATCACTGCACTCAGAAGCCTGGCAAAACATAACTACACATTCTTGGTTGCTAAACATAATTTCCAGAGGCTATTCCATTCCATTTTCACTTCCTCCTATCAAGAAAAACAAAGATCTGAAGTTGTTCATCTTCTTCCTATTGATCACTGATGGGTTCGGTTGCGAGCCCGCGGAACCGAGTCGGCTTAATACCAAGCTCGCGTATGCCAAAAAAAGCTCCTACCCACAATGCCCTTCTCCTAGTTACCTCAGATCTCATTTGGCGAGCAGCCATATAGCAGCATTTCACCGAGCTTTCCATCTAAGTGTTGTATTTTTCAAAATTTTCAGTATTTTACAAGTTTTTTCTCTTAAAAACTCTTCTATACCTGTTTATCTTAACCAGCTCTACCCACGGGTATCTTCTCTTTACCATTGTCGGTAACACTTTTCTTTACCCTTGTGGTATTCTCAATACCATTGTTGGTATTTTTCTTCTTCTTTTCTTTTCTGTCCCCTTTGGATTGTTGAATTGTTTCTTTTTGAGTATGTCTGAAAAGAAGGGGTCTTCGGGGTTTAAGCATTGCCCTTCCTGCAATGGTAAACTCCCCAATAGCGACCTGCATGAGGAATGTGTATATTGTCTGGGGGTTCCACACTTATCTGTGAAACCTCCCTGTCAGATTTGTGTCAGTTTCAGTCAGCGGACACTGAATGCAGGAATAAAGGAATCTTTCTAATTTTTTTTTTCTATTATACTTTATAAATATGTGACCACATACATAAAATTTTCTTTTTTTTTTTGCAATTTAAATATGTACTGCTGTATATGTGAACTTCATCTGAACTGATTGGAGCTTATCTCCCCGGGCTTCTACTGAAAATGGACATATATCCAGCTAGACTAGCCCGGTCAACAAATGTAAAATAAAATAAAATAAATAAATAAATAAACTTAATTTAAAAGGCCTGCTTCCTTCTCCTTTTTCTGAGGCTTTTTCTGCTTCGGAGGTCTCAACCCCTCCATCTAAGGACAAAAAACGTCCTCATTCTTACCTTTCTTCACTGGCTGGTGATAAGGGCAAGCCTCATAAGAACAAGGCCCAAAAGTCTTCCACAGAGCACAAGATCGCCTCCTCGGTTCCGACCACCTTGGCTCTGAGTTCTGTTCCAGTGGTCTCTACAGAATTGTGATGACTTCCACATCGGCACCACCTGCGGCACCGACTGTTACGGTTCCGACTCTGATTTCAGCTCCAGCCTTATTGCCTGCCATTACCTCGGCACCGATGTCTCCCCTCACCATTCCGAGACCGGTACCGAAGACTTCTTCGGAACCGATAATGACTTCCCCTCCAGCTATTCCTTCAGCTCCGAGCTCTTTCTCAGCACTGATAGTCCCCCTTTTGCCTGTTTTGAAACTGGAATTCTCAGTGCCGACTTTTACTGCTCCATGGACCCAGTACTCCCTGTCGTTGGATCCTTTTTCAGGACAAGCCTTTAGCCCCTTTTTGGACTGACCTGACTGCCTTTCAGGAGTGTCGGTAAAGTCCACCAGGAGTCTATCTGAATTGGATGTGGTGCACCTGTTCAGTCAGCTGCTGACAGCTAGTGGGATTGCAAATTTTCCTAAAACCCATCCCAGTCTGGGTTTTGGGTCCATTGCCCCTGCGATTCCCACATATTCTTCTCCCTTGGACCTTTTGGTTCCTAGGCCTATAGCTTCGATGTCTGTGGGAGGACTCCTCTCCTTGGCACCAACAGTGACCTTCCCTGAGGTCCCTTTGGATTTTGGTTCCTTCAGAACCACCCCTTCCATAGTCTCATGCTTGGTTGGTGGAACCCTGGTTGCAGGTATGATTCCAGTTGTTTCATTAGTTCCGTCTTCAGACCCGGGGGCGACTCCTGCCCTGGTTTTTCTTGAGGCTCCATCCCCAGGAGTGGGCCTCATGAAGCGGGGTGTGACCCGGTTCTGAGGTTGTCTTCCTCGGTTCAGGGCTCCCATTCCTCTTCGGGTGGGCCTGCCTTCCGGGTGATGGAGAGGGTGCTTCCTTCTGGAAGCGCTCCCCTATGTTGGACATTCCCCCCACTCCTTCTGAGCTCCAGCTATCACAGGCCACCCCCCAGCGCACCGAGAGCGCAAACCTCAGGAAACCCCTGGACAGGGTAACGCCCTTTCTGAGTCTTCTTCAGATGCTCCCACTGAAGAACCACCTCAAAAACGGACATGTAAGAGGAAACACATGGACTCCCCAGAGGAGTCCCTCACTCTGGATATGGACTACGATGGTTGGGAAGGGTCCCCACGGTCACCCCCTGATGATGTCTTGAGACATCCTGGAAATTTTGAGGCAGAGGGGTGACTGGAAGCCCTCCAATCCACCCTCGGAGGAATCCGTATTCCTGCAGACCTTCTGCTCTTGGCCCTCTACTTCTTGGTTGACCACCCTGCCGATGAGTTAGTCAAGCTCATCGTGCAGTGGGCATGGAAGAACCCTGATACCATTGAGACCATTCCCCGGAGACCAGACAAGTTACTCTCCCCGCCAGAGGAACAGCCCCATTGGTCTAGAGGCTTACCAGTAGACACTGTGGTGGTGGTGGCTGCCACAAAAAAAGGACCTTGCAGAGGAAAGTCCTGCTGTCCATCCACTCAACAGAGAGTCTCAGGCGGTGGACAGATTAGGGAAGCGAGATTTTGCTTCAGCAACCTTTGCTGTCAGGTCACTGAATTACTTGGCACATTTTACGAGGCTCCAAAGAGATCTCATCTCTGAACTCTCTGGAACCCTTGCTGGTCAGCTTTTGGATGGGGCGCATGATAAAGTTGCTTCCCAGCTTGCTACCCTAGAGTCGATCTCCAACTCGTCCATGAGGTTGCTGTCCCATGCATCTGAAGGGACGGCTAGAGCTGCGGGTGCAGGTGTAGTTATGAGAAGCCACGCCTGGATGCACATTTGTGACCGCGCGGACTCCTTCAAGTCTTCCTTCTTGAATGCCCCTATCGAACCGTCCGCTCTGTTCAGTTCTAAAGTGAAGGACACATTAGCCAGGTGCGAGCAGGATGGAAAAATCTTGTCTGCCGTTGGCCTACATTTTTCCAAACCTCAGCACTCTTTCTCCAGGAACCAGAGGAGTAGAAAGATATGGCACAAAAAATCTCAAGGTCCTTTCCATAGTGCGGAGGCAGAGGGGATTCCAATAATGGAAGACGCCCCTTTTGGGGCAGAGGGGGTCCCCGAAATCAGGACTCCAGGGATTCTTTCTTTGGATGACCTTATCAGCGGTCCTGAAGCGCTGCATGATTGCTTTCCTCTGGAAGCAGTCGGGGCTCGTTTTTCTCTGCACCAAGCTACCTGGCACTCTATTACAAATGATCAGTGGGTGCAGAGAATAATTTCTAGAGGTTATTACATCCCTCTAATCTCTTATCCAAGACCTCCAAAATGTCTTCCTGATGTTCCACCCAGTTCATAGGTTCATAGATTAGTACTAAGCTAGCTGCCCTTGCGAGCCATTTTAGGCCTAGACAATTATCCCTTGTGAGACTCAAACCCTGCACCTTGTGCTTGCAAGGTAAACACCTTAACCATTAGGCCACCCTCCCAACCCCTTGACTTTGAAGTCAAAGGGAAGACGCAGCTTCAGAAATAAGATGCCTAAAATGAGTCATCCAACATGTTCCCCCAGACCAGTGCGGATCCGGTTTTTACTAGAGATTCTTTTTGGTACCAAAAAAGACAAGGGACTGGAGACCCATTTTGCATCTCAGCCAACTAAACAAATCAGTAGTTCAGACCAAATTCCGCATGGTCACAATACAATCCATTCTCTCATTTCTTCGGGAGGGTGTGTGGATGTGCTCGATAGATATTTGGGATGCGTATTACCATATAAAAATGGACAAGCTCTCCAGGAGACTCCTTCGCTTCTGGTTGAGAGCCAATCATTACCAATTCAGAGCCCGGTAATTCGGTATTTCGACGGCCCCCAGAGTGTTCGCGAAATGCCTAGCAGTGGTGACAGTTCATTTGAGACTTCAGAGATTCCAGGTGTTTCCATATCTAGACGATTGGCTCCTCTCCGCCCCCACCAAGCGCCTACTGGTCAGGGCCCTCCGCTACACTCTTGCACTGGCGGAGTTCCTAGGCATCACAATACACTGGGAAAAATCCAACCTCCATCCTAGCCAACAATTGGAATTTTTAAGAGCAGTATTCAATACTCAAACAAGCCAAGTCTCTCTTCCTCCTCACAGACTTCAGAGATTAAGGTTTCAAGTACAAGTGATACTCTGTCGAAGGAAGGTATCTGCAAGGGAAGTTTTACAGGTTCTGGGGTCTATGGTAGCAGCCATCTCAATTGTACCCCTAGCAAGATTGCATATGAGACTACTACAATGGCTCCTTTTATCCCAGTGGATATCCAATCTCCATTCTCTGAGCTCACAGATCCTCATCACCAATTCCTGCAAGCAAGATCTCCTCTGGTGGATGAGAAAAGATGAAAATCTTTAGTGCCGCCCCTTCCAGACTCCCCAATCCAATGCCACAGTGACCACAGACGCTTCCCTGATAGGGTGGGGGGGTCACTTCCAAGGAAAGACAGTCCAAGGCACGTGGTCCAGCTTAGAGGTCAACTTGCATATCAATGTCTGGAGTTGAGTGGTTCTGTTAGAGTTGCAGCAACTTCATCCACTCCTTCCTTGTGGAACGATTGCAATCCAGTCAGACAATATGTCCGTCGTCTGGTACATAAACAGGGAGAGACCAAATCCTACCCCCTATATCGTGAGGCCATGAGAATTTGGCTTTGGGCGATAGCTTCCAACCACTTTTTAATTGCAACGCATATCCCGAGGAGCTCCAACGTGATTGCAGACAGGCTGAGTAGATGCATCCTCCATCCACACGAGTGGTCTCTCAACCCGAACGTGATGGCAGAAATCTTCAGCCGTTGGGCCAGCCTTGCTGCGATCTTTTCGCTTCCCCTTCAAACAAAAAATGCAGCAGCGACTTTGCCCTCTTTCCCCCAGACGGGGAGTGTGGTTTCCCTTCCTCCGGTCTCATCTGTTACAACCTCCTTGGAGCTGGACACTCATCAGGACCTAATATCTCACCCACAAGGGCTGACTCCCCCAAATCTATCCACTCTGAAGCTGACAGCTTGGTTTCTCCACTTACATTAGTCGCCAGGCAGGAAACCCCCTCCTCACCTGTCTGCGATATTATTCTGGCCTCCTATAAACCATCCACCAGAAAACTCTACAGAGACAAATGGAAAAGATTCGCTATCTGGTCTAATAATCAGATGCCAGATCCTTTCTCAAATCCTACAGATGCTATACTTCAGTATCTTTCTGAGTTGTTTGACAATGGGGCATCAACTTTTACTATTCAAGTCCATGTAGCAGCTATTTCCAATTTCCATAACGGCTTGGATGGCATTCCTCTTATCTCCACCCGCCTTTGCAAGACCTTTCTCAAGGGAGTTTTCCATAGCAGACCTCCTATCAGGCAACCTGTGGAGATGTGGAATCTTTCTCTGGTTTTACAGTCTCTCTCTCTTTCTCTACCCCCCTTTGAGCTTGCTGCGACATGTGATCTTAAATTCCTGTCATGAAAATCATCGTTTCTGGTTGCGGTTACATCAGCCAGATGGATATCTGAGTTACAAGCCTTATGCATCAAGAGCCTGTATCTTATCTTCCATAAGGACAGAGTATCCCTTCATACTAACCCATCCTTTCTCCCCAAAGTGGTGTCCGACTTCTCTGTTAACCAGTCCATTGAGCTCCCTGTTTTTTTTCCAAATTATTCCAACAAGGGAGAATACTGTCTACATTCATTTGACGTTCATAGACAACTACACTTCTACCTGGACAGGTCTAAGTCCTTCCGCAAGTCGGACCAACTTTTCATTCTTTTTTCTGGTCCAAGAATAGGATGTGCTGTATCAAAAGTTACTTTATTAAAATGGCTCAGAGATTGTATTACCTTTTCATACACCCTAGCGAATGACTCTAAACCTGTTCAAATCAAAGCTCATTCAACTAGGGCCATCGCAACTTCAGTTGCCTTTCACTCCAGGGCTTCCATGGATGACATTTGTGCAGCAGCCATTTGGGCTAAACCCCATATTTTCATCATGCAATACAAATTGGAATTGTTCTCCAGGGAAGAGCGGCCTTCAGCTCTATGGTTCTCAGGAATGTTCTTCCATGGGAGCCACCCAGGTTTTCCAAGTAGCTTGGGATTCTGTCCCATCAGTGATGAATAGGAAGAAGATTAACAACTTCAGATAAAGAAGTTATATCTTATCATAACATTCCATCTGAGTTGTTGATTGTCTTCCAGTCATCACACCCTCCCACCGTCCCCCACCAAAGGCTCCTGGTAGATCTTCTGGGTCCTTCTGGTGTTTCAGGGTTTCTGCGCAGAAATGGCCTCTGTTTTCTGTTTCTTCTATATGTTGCATGCAAACTTGATCTGAGGTAACTGGGAGAAGGGCATTGTGGGTAGCAGCTTAGCTCGAGCATTTTTGGTGTACGCAAGCTTGGTATTAGGCCGACTCGGTTCCGAGGGCTCAGAACCGAACCCATCAGTGATGACTGGAAGAAGATCAACAACTCAGATGGAACGTTATGGTAAGACATAATTTCTTTTTTCTGATGTCCGACCCAGTCAGTCGGAACTCGCAGAAGCAGAGATCTCCAAGGTGGTAGAAAAAAAGAGTCATCAAGACAGTCCCTGAAGACCAGTTAGAAATCTAAGTTTACTCAAGGTTCTTTTTAGTACCCAAGAAAACAGGGGACCTCAGACCCATTCTGGATCTGAGCTGTTTAAATCAGTATGTCATACAAAGTTCCATATGGTCACACTTCAGTCCATTTTGCCACTGCTCAGGAAGGATGGTCAGATCTCAAAGATGCTTATTATTTGAAGACAGAGAAATGTTTGAGGAGATTTCTGTCTTCAGCTGGGAGCCAATCATTATCAATTCAGACCTCCACCATTTGGTCTCACCATATCCTCCCAGGGTGTTCACCAAGATAATGGTAGTGGTAGTAACATGTCTTTGCCTGCTAGGGATCCATGTTTTCCTATACCTCAGTGATTTGCTCCTAACCACTACTTGAAGCAACCTGTTGTCGAACCATCAAGACCTTTTGCTCCAGCTGATGCAGGACCTAGGAATCACAATCAGTCTTGGCCAAAGTTATCCTGTGCCCACTCAACAGATAGAATTTATTGGATGCCACCTGGACACAAGCTTGCAGATCACCCAACTTCCCAACTCCAGTGTACTCTCCTTGCACCTCACTGCCACTCAAATTCTCCATCATTCCTCCCTGCCAGTGAGACTAATTCTTTGCCTACTAGGTATAATGATATTACAATCCTCATGGTTTTGCTGGCCAGATTTTACATGAGAGTGCTTCAGTGGACCCTGTAGTGCAGTGATCCCAATTTTACCATCTGCTTTATTCCAGGATTTGTCTCACTCAGATTTGCAGGGAACACATATCCTGGTAGATAATGTCTTATTCAGTGGTAGAAGCTCACCAGTGTTTTACAGACATCCTTGTGGCAGTAGTGATGACAGACTCATCCCTTCTGTGGTGGGGGACAGCATTTTGAAGGAAAGACAGTCCAAGGCCCTTGGTCACATGCAGAGGTTAACCTTCAAATCAATGTCCTGGAGATGAGGGCAGTCTTCCTAGCTTTGCAGGCTTTTCAGGATGCCCTCCCAGGGTTGTGGTATCAGTAGGGACAGACAGATGATATGTCAGTGGTTTGGTACATCATCAAACAGGGAGGAAACATGAACTTATCTCTTATGTCGAGAAGCCATAAGAGTCTGGCATTGGGCTATGTCTTCTCATAATTTTCTAATAGCAGTGCATATCTTGGGGTCATCCAGTGTACTGTTGAACAAGTTGAGCAGATCTGTCTTGATGCCTCACGAATGGTCCTTCAATCCAACAGTTACAACTTTGATTTTCAGTCGCAACTTGCTCCGACCTACTTGAATCCTATTTTATCAATAAGTAAAGTAGTTACTTTGCCCTGATATCTCTACAGGAACAGTCACTGAGGGATGTTGTAGTCCACAATTGGTCTCCTCTATGTCTTTCCCCCATTGCCATTAATAAACAAGTTCATACAGAAAGCAAGAATGTGCAAGAATAAGGTAATCCTCATTGCCCCTTTTTGGCCTCGACAAAAGTGGTGTCCCTTCCTGTGGCCTCTACTAGTACATCCTCCATGGATGTTGGACAGTTATCCAGATCTGCTAACACACCCATCCAGATGTACTCCTCCAGACCAGAAAGCTGTGAAATTAAATGCCCAGTTCCTACAGTTCTAAACTTAACCAGAGATGCCAGGCTTCCCAGTTCAGTTGTTCATATCATATCAGCATCCCGAAAAATGGACTCCTACAAAAATATACCATAGCAAGTAGAAGAGATTCTCCTTTTGGGCTGTGTCAAGGGGTTTAGACCCCTTTTTTGCCTCCATTCCTTCCATTTTAGAATTCCTGTCAGAACCTTTCCACAGCAGCTCCAGTTATTCAACTATTAATGATCAAATGGCAGCTATCTCAAGTTTCCACAATGGTCAGAATGACAATTCTGAAGCTTCTTTAAGAATCTCTAAAACCTTCTGGAAAGGAACATTACTCCTATGGCCACCTATCAGAGACCCGGTACCTCTATGGGTATTACCATTATGTTACAGGCATTGACTCAACCACCCTTGAGCTGGCAGCATCAGTTCATTTGAAATTCCTCTCTTGGAAAATATTTTTTCTAGTCACAGTTACTTCAGCCAAACGGATTGCAGAGCTACAAGCACTTTCCTGCAAGCCACCCTATTTGGACTTTCACAAAAATAGTTTCCTTAAATATAACACATCTTTCCTTCCTAAGGTGTTATCCCAAACTAATTTATATTAGTTACTATACCTACCAATGTTTTTTCCCATAGATTTTCAAACAAGGGTGAATACATGGGTTCATATGTTGGACATGCATCACCAACTTAGGTACTGTCTTCACAGAACCAAACTATTCAGGAAATCAGATCAATTGTTTGTGGTGTTCTCAAAACCTAAATTGGTTATCCAAATGCAGTACCTTAATTTACAATAAAAAGGGCTTGCCTTTACAATCTAAACCTTAGTCTCACAAGAGCAGTGGCCGCTTCAACAACCTCTGCTAGTAGATTACCTATCGATGATATCTGGTCAACAGTTCATACCTTTGTATCTCATTACAAGCTTGATGAGCAGTCTGTGTCATGTTCCACCTTTGGTTCCACCATCCTCAGGAATGTCCTTCCTTCGTACCACCTTGGTCAATATACTTAGGAATCTGTCTTTTAGTTGAATCAGATGGAAATAGAGAACATTGGATACGAAAGTTATGTACCTACCATAACAATAGATTCATGTTGTCTGATTTTCATCTGGTTCAACCTCCCTCCCACCTGCTGCCTTCCAAATTGCCTCAAATAGATTTCTGATGACTGAGTTGTTTCTGGCATACCCTGTCTGTGAGCAGTCCTTATTGCCCATTTCTCATAAGCCTGCCATTTTTTCTTTCCTATATTCTGGAGTTAGTTTTGAACAGTGTTTTTTAAGATTTGTATACGCATGTATTAGTCTACCTATGGGTGTACTAGCTCTAATGCAGGGCAAACTCTGTCTGACGTACTGAGGTGGAGTTGAGGGAATTATGGATGGGGGGGGGGGTCAGTACCCTGGAACCAAAGAGCTTAAGAATTGGTGCCAAGCTTAGATCCAACAACCCATAGTGGAAGAGGACAAAGGTCAGAGAACATGGATCTGTTGTTATGGTAGTATATAACTTTGTTTTTGTTTTGTTTTGTTTCCCTTGTTAACCGTGGTGATGAGCTAGCTTTAACTCTTGGTACACACTGAGGCAAGAATATTGAGGATTTTAGGAATATATTATTGAAATGTGGTATGGCAGTATTGAGGACCAGGAACTTGAGTACATTCTAGTCATATATATTTTTAACACTTTTATTGAATTAGCACTTAAGACATACCCCCAGATTTACAAAGCCCTTTACTGCGTGCAGGATTAGTCTAAGAGCTATTTTCGGCAATATGGCCGACGTGCGATCCAGGAATGAGCTCCTGGGATGTGCACATGAGCTCTTAGACTAATCCTGCATGGACCGAGCTCCTGTATGAAAATTACCCTCATTTGCAGATGAAAACCATGCAAATGAGGGTAAATTGTGATCCAGGAAGCCGGCAGCTGTCCGTGCAGGATGAGTGCAGTCTGCAGAAATGTATTCGGTTAGTAACTGAATACATTTCTGTAAACTACAAAATGGAGCTATGACAGCTCCAAATAAAGGCTGCATATTATTGAGGAAGCATGCCAATGGCCAAGAAGAAGGCCATTGGCATTGCAAAATGTGTAAAAAATAAAAAAAACAACTTTTATTTTTTTTTCATCTATCTCACCTGTTTAAGCATAGGGCAGTGGCGGGCAAACAGGATTGGGGGGGGGATAATAAAATAAACCTAAAATAAGCATTCTAACTAAAAGCAGTATTCTGCCATGCAAGTCAATGGCAGGCAGAAGACAACCTGGCCAGTGAGTAATGGTTGCTAAGGGGGGAGGCTCAGTGTGGGACATGTAACTATGCATTAGCAGGCAATCCTATGCAAATGAGTGGAAGGATAGAGAATCCCAGATTCCCTGTCAGTGCAAGCCTGCACCCAAGAGTGTAGGACTAGGAAAACCATGAGTGTAAGCTCTAGACATAGCTGACATCAGAAGGGGGTGTGTCAGGCATGCTGTAAGCTAATTGGAGCACTGTGGCTAGTGTTTGCCCTTAGCTAAGCTAAGCTAAGCCAGAGGGTGTGTCTAGGGCTGTCCTATTTTACACCAAAAAAATCATAGTGCACACAGGTAGAACAAGCCAAATTCCTGTAAAACGTGCTTACTCGTGTTTGCACGCCGCGCACCAGGTGTAAAAAAAAAAAAACAGGAAATAGCAGCTCTGCTCACATCTGAGCACTGTTTGCGCGGCGCGCCCCCGGGCTCAAGAAGAAAGGCAATAGGAAGGGAAACCAGCAGTAGGAAAATAATCAAGGCAAGGAGAACTAGCTTAGCTGGCAGGCGAAATGTGTCAAAATCAGCCAATTACACAGACAGCAGACCAGCCCAGCCCAGAACACTACTGTAAACTAAGCAAACACCTTCCCCTCTGGTTTTTCTACACTCTACACCACCAGTGTATATAAGCGGGGAAATTTAACAAACAAACCTACAAATTGAGAAGGGCTGCAGCAGGCAACATAGAATAACGTGCAAAAGGCTGAGGGTGTTGAGGATGTGAATGCTGCCGAACAACCCACAGTGAGGAGACAGAGAAGAGTGTACAGACCCTGGGTAACCTACCAGGGGTTACATGAGCTGGAGATAGTGGAGCACTATAGGGTGGACAGAGACCTCCTACAGCAAATTGTTGAGCTGTGCCGGCCACACATGACACACCGAACTGGCCAAGGGAAGCCCATCCCAATGGATACCAAGGTATGTGTAGGCCTAGGTATACTAGCCACAGGTACCTCCCAAAGCACAACTGGGGATATCATGGGGATCTCACAGGCATCAGCATCCAGAGTATTCCACCAGTTCCTCGATACCATGTCAGCACATGCCAGTAAGCACGTATATTTCCTCAACACATGTGAGGTGTTGACCAGCAATATGTGTCTCTTCCACCAAATAGCATAATACCCTGGGGTAGTGGGTGCTATAGACTGCACGCACATACGCATCAAAGCACCACCCGTGAGCAGGGTTGGGCCTACATCAACCGCAGGGTCATCCCCTCCATCAACTGCCAGGTCGTATGTGATGCCCAGGGCGTTATAATAAATGTGTGTGCTGGCTGCCCTGGAAGCTATGACTATTCACACATATGGCATCTGACACAGCTGTACCAGAGATTTGCCAATGTAGACATCCCCTACGGTCACCTAGTGGGGGATGCTAGGTACACACTGGAGCCGTGACTGATGACACCCATCAGAAATGCACACAAACCTGAACAACAATGCCATAATGAGGCACACGCACAAGCCAGACATATAATAGAGCATGTGTTTGGGATGCTCAGGTTACGGCTACGGTGTCTGGGCACATCCGATGGAGCCTTGCAGCATTCACCAGCTACATGTACCTAAATTGTTATGGTATGTGCTGTGCTTCACAATATGATCCTGCGGAAACAGCTGCAGCAGGAACAGCATGGGGCAGGGCCACACAGCCCCCCACCAATACCAAGGCCTGTACAGGCACAGAGTGACTCAGAGGAGGAACAACCTGAGCTGCCAAGGCCTGTACAGGCACAGAGTGACTCAGAGGAGGAACAACCTGAGCCTGCCCCAGTAGGCAGAAGGAGGCATGCCCAGTAGGGACCCAGGGAATGGCACCTCTCTCTGACTCGCACAGACAGTAAAAGCGATGCCAAACATGACACTACCTGTGCTCAACCATGTATAGGGAGTGTACTATGTGCATCCGACAGAGGCAGCCCTCCAGCACCATCCGCAAGTCTGGCACACCCTCAAGGTAAGTCAATCAACCTACCAATTGCCAAATGGAGTAGAATGCATTGTTACCTGTAACTATGTTATGGATGTGATAATGCAAGGGAATTGAGTGGCCAAATGTTATGGCAGCAGACAGTAGACACCCATAGTGGCACCATGACATCTGTAACACATACTGGAGTCACCATAGTAGCCAGTACTACACAGGGTGACAAAACCCACTGCAGGAAATGGGCTGAGCGGCATGTGTGTCCATAAGACCCACACATGCCAGTCAGGAAGGTTCACATACCCAACAACAGTCTCAGCCAACAGGACAGGTGTAGGCAAACACAAACAAATGCTGTACTATGGCCTCTGAATGAGCCCTATGGGTAACCCCTCCCCCAGATGTACACAGACAGACTACAGTAGGCCAGGCAGTTGAATGTAAGCTGTGAAGGCTAGGAAGTCAGTAACTAATATGTAGGTAATTAAAGCTAAGATCTGTAGTACGCTGGTATGCCTCTAGCCAGCACGATATGTAAGATTACAGACTGAAATGGAGTACCTGACATACCAGTACAGTCCTAGCAAATGTGTACAAGTGTCAGGTGTGACCCCCCCCCATCCTACGTACACTTATAGTAACAGTCAGGTGTGCCCCCCCCCCCACTCCTGTGTAGAAATGTAGAAACAGTCAGGTGTCCCCACCCGCTATGCAGAAATGTAGCAACAGTCAATGCCAAATGACCGATGGATACCCTGCAGACACAGCATGCTACCTGTCGGTGTACAACACAAAGGACACCACTGCAGTACAAACTACCTGGACTTGATCCACACATGCAGTACAGATGGCCATACTGGGCATGCTCACACACTTAGAGGAATGAAGGCAATGTCAGTCAACAACATACTGAAAGGTCATACTGGGCATGCTCACACAAACACATGAAGGCCATGTCTGCATACACCAGTGGACCAGACATATCTGGTAGTCGCAGTTCTTAGTGCAGACACATGTCAGTATGCACCACTCCTGCCTTGCACACACAGTGGATAGGAGTACAGACATATATGTAAGGACAACACACTATAATAAGCCAAAGGTAGATGGACATAAATGTGTGGAAGAGGGTGACCGTGACAAGGAGCCATCCGACCCTGTCCCACCCAGCACACAGCCAAAGGACTCCAAAAACATGAGGTGCAGATGTCATTCATTACAGATACTAGCTACCAGTATCTGTCAGCATGACAGACTATGTGGTGCACTTGCCAGCTGTGCAACCTGACTGTACAAGGAAGTAGTCATCTAGTAGCTGTATACATGTACCTGTGACATATGACCCCATGTGTGCCAGCATGTGGCATGTCAACCCCTACATGAATGGGTTATGACCCATGCACACACCACCCTCCCCATAGCAGTATTATGGCAAGCCTGCCGAGTACATCCAATGTGTAATACACCTTTGGGAGAGCTGTAGCTCAGTAATCTCCATGGTGCGTCCCATAACTGCGTACTGCTGTAGTGATAAACTAGTTAGGTAGCAGTTCTAAACCCAGACTTGGCAATTGTGTGAGTGTGTGTTTGTGTGCGTGTCTGTCTGTCGCTGACTGTGTGGAGAGAAATGCTTTTTAGGCTACTCACACTCCATACAATTCATATACTCAGCTTTGGCAAGGCTGCTGATGTCACTCACCTAGAAATACACCTCTGGGAAAATCATCGCCCAGTAATCTCTGTAGAGTGTCCTGTAACTGCATACTGCTGTAGTGTAATAAAGTAGTTATGTTGGTGTTCTAACCCCAGATGTGGCAACTGTGCGTGTGTGCCTGAGTAGAGAGCAATGCTGTTTAGGTTACTCACACTCCGTACAATTCATATACTTAACTTTGGCAAGGTTGCTGATGTCACTCACCTAGAAATATACCTATGGGAAAGTCATAATCCAGTAATCTCTGTTGCACATCCTGTAACTGCATACTGCTGTAGTGTGATAAAGTAGTTAGGTAGGTGTTCTATCCCCAGACTTGGCAGCTTTGTGTGTCTGACTGAGTAGAGAGCAATGCTTTTTAGGCTACTCACACTCTGTACAATTCATATACTCAACTTTGGCAAGACTGCTGATGTCACTCACCTAGAAATACACCTCTGGGAAAATCATAACCCAGTGATCTCCATAGCACGTCCTGTAACTGCGTACTGCTGTAGTGTGATAAAGTAGTTAGGTAGGTGTTTTAACCCCAAACTTGGAAACTGTGCATCTGTGTGTGTGTGTGTGTCTAACTGAGTAGAGAGCAATGCTTTTTAGGCTACTCACACTCCGTACAATTCATATACTCAATTTTGGCAAGGCTGCTGCTGTCACCCACCTAGAAATACACCTCTGGGAAGGTTGTAGCTCAGTAATCTCTGTAGCGTGTCCTGTGACTGCGTACAGCTGTAGTGTGATCTAGAACTATGGTAGGGTTCTATCCCCATCCATGGCAGTTCTGGATGTTTTGCGCATTTTTCAATGTCTATGCTTGGAGCAATGCATTATAGCTAATCACTCGCAGTACATTTCAAATGCCCTACTTTGGAAATCCTGCCAATGTCATTCATTTTGAGCTACAAAATTGAGGAAAAAGTTCTTTAGTAATCCCTGTGGTGTGACCTATAACAGCTCCATGTTGTAATGTGATATAGGCCTCGGTCAGGGGTTCTATACCCAGACATGTCAATTGTGGATGTTTTGTGTGTGTCTCACTGTCTTTGTAGGGAGCAATGCATTTTAGGCTAGTCACTCACAATACAGTTGAAATGCCCTAGTTTGGTAATCCTGCTTATGTCATTCGTTGTGAGATATACCTTTGGGGAAAAAGTACTCCAGTAATGTCCGTGGCGCATACTATAACTGCGTAGTGCTGTAGTAGGGGTTCTACTCCCAGATATGACAGGTGTGTGTGTTTGTAACTCGTATCCTGTGTAGAGGTGTTATACCTGTGAGCAATGTGGAGGAGGTTTTGCTTATTTCTTTTATGGTGGCCCTACTATATATCACAATGTCAACCATACAGGGATAACAGATGTAAATCAGCTGAGAGGCTGGGGTGCAAAGCCATACCCATACATGTGACATCAAGGCCAGCCAATCACAGTTAGCAACCCCACTGTTACCCAGAGCACATACTCAACCCATGTGTCATACGCACATGCCTAGGCAACAGCCAGTATGTGGGTAGTACACTGCATATTGGCCACTGATTGTAACTATGCAGTAACAGCAGTGGGCTACAGAGGGAATGTCGCCCTGCCCATCTGTCCAATATGCACATAGATGCAGACAGTGCACCTCCACCATGTTTCCCAATGGACACCTGCACCACCTGTGATGCCTTCACATGTGACTCACAATGGTTATACCATGCCTGACAACATGCCCTGTATGGACAGATGACACTGACATCAGGGAATGCTGTTAGCTTGCTATCAATGTAGGTGCAGGGTAAACCTGCTGCCCATTACCAGTTCCTGTCACAAGTGGGCAAGACTGGCACATCTGATGACAATCTGTGTTCACAACATGGGCCAGACACCCCAGGTACAGTTCCACATGTCATTGTACATGCACGTGGGAGGTGTGCACATCCCAGACACCATCCATGTCATGGACTAAGGAACACATATGTGGCAAGTGATGCACAGCATTGGCCACACACAGTAGTCACCCAGGTGACTGGATGGGGGATGCAATACCCACCTGTGTGGGCAAATGCAGAAACTACATGCCAGAGCCACAATGTAGACCATTGTCATGTGGCCTGATGCCAAGGTATACCCATCGCCTATGCTTGTACAGCCTGCTGGCACAGTTGACCACCACACACCCATGCAGACATGCACCCATGCATGTCAGAACTGGCACCCTGTGTGTTCGTGTGTGTGTTGTATGATGCGTATGTCCACATCCACACTTACTTCTACCCCCCCCAAGGCATACTCAAGCATACTGTCTGATGTCTGACACCTCCTCATACTCTTTGCCCATACTACCTCCATATGACCCATGTGGTGCATGTGATACCTGAACATTGATGTGTTGTGGCAATCCCACTAGTGATGAGTTGCACTCCTGGCCCTGCCAAGTGCATCAATGTGTGTGCGTCCCTGTGTGAGTGTGCCTGTGTTGATGCTGGCACCTGTTCATGGAGACAAGCATGTGTACGTCACCTACCATTTATCTACCATATCCCTGCTGCAGATGTCACTCACCATCACATATATGTTCTGAGTGCTCCACAGCAGGTAACCCATGTGGTGCATCCAATAACTGCATCAAACTGTGATAGCACTACATAGTTGTTGGGGGTCTGAGACCCTGTGCTGGTAGGTGTGTGAGACAAACATGCTTCAGTTTTACACTTCTACTCCTCCCTGACATGTATTTGCTTCTGTCTGCTTCCCCCACTCCCTCTCTGGTGGATGTAGAGTCCCACATCTGCTTTGCTTAGGCAGCAGCATGTGTATTTTAAGTGATGCTCATGATCAGCTGATGGTCTCTGCATAAATTGCAGCCCTCCCCTAGCTGATTGCATGTGGAACAGCTGTGGCAATATTTCCATAGCCAATTGCATGGAAACACACTCCAATATCGAGGAACATCATGGTGGTGTTGGCCCTTTCAGTCACTGTGATTAGGAACTAGATCTGTTGTTTGGCAAACAGCATCTCAGATGGACTGGGGATTTACCTCTAACAACATACACTGTGGAAAGAGGGCAACAAACAGGAGGGGGATGTGCCTGACCTGACTACAGACTGTAAGTGCTGTTGTACTGCATTTGGAGTAATGTTGGTTTAACAGTGTTTGTCTGGATATGCCTGTCGTACATGTCACAATACCTGCCATGTCAGTTCCATGTATATGAGGAATCCCCATCTGCAGGGTCATCTGCAGACTAGACAGTGTTGTGCCTTTGATTTCATGTGTTAGCCACAGTGCATCTATCTGTGAAATGCAGAAGGTAATGTGAGGACTGCAGTCTGTAGATGGTGAATGCCATGACAGTTAACAGACTTCATATCCCTCATAGGACATATGTTACAACAAACCCCATTACAATGGTACATTTATGAAGTTATCACAGCAACGTGTCTATACTGGCCCTGTTTATGAGCTGTCAGCCACACCTCTGTCAACCTTTGTACGTATGTCGTGCATGAAGTGGTGCATATGTGCTGTACACCATAAATAGTGTCATCATATCTGATAACAAGCCAATGATATATTAGATTGCTACACATGTCATGTACAGTAGGGGTTGTATTTCATGACATAACCTGGACATTCTGTGGATGTTTGTACAGTACTGAGGTCTGTGTAGTGATGGTGAATGTTGGCAGTGTGTGTATTGTTAATATGTACTTTAACCTGTGTACAGACTGTGGTAGATGTCATTGTTCTAGCTCCCCTTTTATCTGATGTTACATGCTGCCCCACTGTATGGTACCGTTTTGCCGTACATGTTTGTAAGGCCATACACACACATGTACCATACCACAGACAGCCATCAGACCAAAGTGTGTAGCAGCCCAGTATATGTAGGGTCATTCTGTGAGTGGCACATATGAGGATGTTGTAGAACAGATAGTCCATATACTGTAATATTATGCTAGCTTACCGTATGTGGCTGTGTTCACATTGGTTGTGGTTATGCACTTTCACACAGGTGTATCTTACCCTGTGCTGTGGCATGGCTGTTGAGCCTGCTATATATGCAGGTGCATGTACATTCCCCCATACGAGATGTAGGCTAGTGTTAAGCCAGTCTGCCTGTAGCCTGCACAGTGCATTGTTACATGCCTAACAGCTTAGTGTACTTACCCAGTGAGATGTCATGTGCAGATACTTGCCAGATGTACTGCTGCCAGGCCTCCCTTAAAAGTCATGTATGTCAGACAGAGCAGTGAGATGCTGTACAGATGTATGACAATATCTAGTTAGTAGTATGTGTCCATGGCACCCCTGTACCAGCACTCATTATGTGTCAGGCCAGACAGGAGTGTGTGAATCCAAAACCTATGGTGGCAAATGTATACCAGTCGTTATGTGTTATACCCATCTACATGGCTGTCTACATCCATATTGTCAGGCCTGGTACACATGTTGTGCACTAAGGGATTATGTGTATACCTCTGGACTGTACAGGGTGTCTCCTAAGTTCCACATATATTGGCCAGTATCTCTGCTGCACTCCATAGGGGCATTACATGCTAGCGGCGGTACTTTACAATGATCTCCTTAGGATGCCTGTCAGTAGCCAATGGCACACATGTTATAAGCAGATGCCACCTTCCACACACACCATGTCTGTGAAGACAATCCCAATGACAGTAGCAATAGTCTAGTAATATACCTGCTATACATACCTGACATCCCCTTGCACTATGATTTTGGGACTGTAGGGGCTGGGGTAGGGCTACACTCCATGTCCAGGACATATGGTGGAAATATATGTACATATACTTATCCAGATAGCCATATATATATATATATATATATATATATATATATATATATATATATATATATATATATATATATATATATATATATATATAATTACACATGTGTACTACTTCCAGTTACCACTGTCATGGCAACCACCCACTATAAATCCCTACAGCATGTGGGCATGGTCCCTTTACATTTCCTGTGTGATGGACGTCCTTCCTGTGTGTGGGCATCAGTGTTACAGACAGCAGGTAGCGATACCTCTTACAGGAGAACCTGCACACTCAGAGCAGCCACATATTTGTAGGAAGATCAGGAACTACAGACAGACTGTGAGTAGAGTTGTGTTATGCTTTGTATAGTACTGGTGTTACAGGGTGTGTGTGTGTACATACTAGTCTACCTTGGAATGCAGTCTGTCTGCATAGCTCACTACTGTGGGCCTATCCTTTTGCTGGACAGAGGTATGCCTATCATGTGTTGTCCGTCCACCACACAGGTCCTGTGTCAGATATTACACTGGCAGTGTATGTGTTGCGTGCTATCAGTACATGGCTACATCCATTTCTGTTTCTAACCTCAATTCCCTGATTAAGGGTATGTTGTAGACTATCCTGTAACACCAGCACCTTGCTTAGTGTACGGCAACAATTTTCCACATATGTGCCTGTGTGCCAGCCTCTGTCCTCCGTCTACATACCAAGCTTTGCACATATGTCATGCTGTTAGGGGTTGTTCTGTAGTAGGCTGTGAGTATATCACACAGTCATTGCTGCCATTAGTCGACTGCTGTTATATCCCCCACACATACAATTGGGCTGGGGCCATATATGTGTGGGCGTCACCTACACAATCCATGTGTGTCCTTATGCACTCCAGAGGCCAGTGTATGTAACAGTGGTATATGGGTCTGTATTATTGAGTCTTGGTGGGGAGCACCATGAATGACCTTGGCTGTTACAAAATGTGGGGTATCAGGGATGAGCTGCCACAAGATATCTGGATGTACAGTACCATATACTTCAACTATATTGACTTTACTTACATGAATTGGGGTATTACAAGCCTACTGTCCCCTGCCATACAGACTGTTCTGTTTGCCGGTGTGCTCGTGTTGGTGTCAGTTATGCCTTGTTATGTACCAGTTACAACCCATTTGATCACAAAACATCTTTACCTCCTACTGATTTTGTACAGAGTGTAGATAGAGGCTGCTGAACTACACACCTGCAGTACATACTGTTGATTGTTTGGTATCCTGTGGCCCAGTCTGTCTTCACTATTGTACAATTTGAAGGGCTTGGCCTGGACAGCAATAGTTGTGAACCTTTTCAGACTACTTTGTTAGTGTAACTGTTTCACAGTTGCAGTACTCTGTTTATATGGTTGTCAGTATCTGAACAGCTATATGACATGGCATATAGAACTGTTATAGTACACAATTAAAGGATTCCCATTTCTGCAAACCTGTGTGTGGTGTCTTTCCTATGATCTTTCTATGCGTATATGTTGCAGGCAACGACTGACATTTGTATGAGTGGCCCATACAGTGTCCAGTTGTTCAGGTGTTAACTGTAGGCATAGTGGCTGTTCCATATTGTGTGCACCGTCTGCATACATATCTTACTGTACATATATCTGCGTGTGTATGTGTAGTCACGTATATATATATATATATATATATATATATATATATATATATATATATATATATCTATGTATATATACATCTCTGTCTGCATATCTGTGTCTGTGTATCTGTATCCTGGGGATGTTGATGGCTTCCACATATTACATGTCCTATTGGAGTCAGACTGTACTTGGTAGTGTATTGCAGGGTGCACGTGTTTGGCTGTAGGGGGATGCCTATTCGTACAAGACGTATAGTGTGTGGGGCCTCTCATCTGCATTAACGGTGCATGTGGACATATGTGTATTTGTTAATCTGCCATTGCTATCTACAGATGTATGGCCATATATGCCTATATATATATATATATATATATATATATATATTTGCTAACATATATATAACTATGTCCGTATATACCTACATAGATATATATCTGCGTACACATATGTAACGTGATGTGTATATGTAGACATATAGGTGTAGACATATATATGTGTTGATTTAGGCATATGTATGTATGTATGTGCATATATAATGATATATATGTATATAGAGATATAAAAACTGAATATATAGATATATATGTTGTATCTGTTTAGATTTTTATATAGCTGCACACACAGACCTCTAGGTGTTGGTATACATTCTCTGTACTGTTGCATGACACGACTGGATGATATGTTTCTGAAAACATTGAATTTCTGTATATCTGTCATGGCTTAGTGGTACATCACTTTGTCTAGGGTGTGCAGGGGCCTTGCAAGAGCTATTTATTTTGTTGCTGGGCAGAACATGGCCCTTTGGATACAGAGTGATTAAGGCAATTTAAGCAGTTGTAAGCAGGTTTGTGCAGGTTTGCGCGGAGCTAAGCATTGCCTACACAGATTAAGCAATTTAGAAGCTGAGTGTATGAAAACTTAAGCGGAGGTTAGGCATGCTTACCATCGTACAAACCCACGCAAACCCTCTTACAACTGCTTTAAAGTGCCTTAATCACTCTGTATCCAACGGGCCGTGTTCTGCCCAGCAACAAAATTAACATCTCCTGCAAGGCTCGAAACCAAGACAATGCACACCATACACAAAGTGATTTATCACTAAGCCATGGCAGATATGCATAATCATGATGTTTTCACATACATATCATCCAGTTCAGGTATTCATCACTACATGAAATGTATTTCACCATGTAGATGTATGTGTGTGTATGTATGTATGTATAGATATATATATATATATATATATATATATATATATACACATATTTAAATGGATATAACATATCTACATATGTAGTTATAACTATAAAAAAAAATATATATATATATATATATATATATATATATATATATATATATTTAAATGCCTATATATACATAGATATGCATACATCTATAGATATATATGTATACATCCATATGTCCACATATATACAGCACTAAAAATACATATATGTAAGCATATATATGGTTCACCTTTCAAAGGGAGAAAATCATGTCCCCGAAAGCTGGAAGGCCGAAAGTATGTTTTTCAACATTGCACAATCTTGCAATAAATGTATCGAATGAGCAATGAGCGAATGTCACTATGCATTCGCTGATTGCAGATTCGGCAATTTGGGTGCGGATGGCACTATAGTGGGGATGGGGAACATTTGCCTTTCCCCACTGTAGTGCAAACACGGAGTTAGTATATCACAGTAGGGGGGTTGTGGGTGGCCCAGCCCCCCAGATGGGGGGTGCAGGGGGGCTTGCCCCCCTGCATTACGATATGTAATCCAACTTGTAGTTCGAGAATCAGCGAAGCTGCTTTTAGATTTGCTGAGTTTTGAACTGTGGTGCAATTAGAAATGATGGATTGGTCCTTGCGGTTCGCAGAAAGGGCTGTTTGAAAAAATGAATGTCTCCCTTTCAAAGGTAAACACATATATATTTATATAGATATATATGGACATACATCTGTAGATGAAATTGGGAACATAACCACAACATATTTGTTCACATGCACCATTGATGGGCTTGAGAGACCCAAACAACATACTACTGGCATGGATAGGTATTCCCCCCCACAGCCAAACACGTCTGGCCTGCAATACACTACCAACCTTAGCAGATCCCATAACTAGGACCCTACATGACAAGGGCAGTGCATGTTAACAGTGCACCATCCCACCTGTAGGATGTCAGGCAGGCATTGCTAACATATCATGCAGTGCAGTCAAGTGAAGTGTCATGCTTGGGGGAACCCCCTGGGCAGGTGTAGTAAGTAGATGGGATCCCTCACATGATCCAACAAGCCTACACCTGACAATGGATTAACCAATGTTGGCAGTGACGACCAGAAATCTACCATGTCAGCTGGGAACTACCACCCAGTAGCCTGATGACCCTGGTCTGCAGGGACAGGGAACATATCAACAATGAACCCATGGCCAATGTCACTGGTAATCTTAACACACGGGACCCTGCCAATGTTGGACTTGTCAAAGGCAGAGAATAGAGCCTGGTATACCTCCTTGACACAATCATGACAGGTGTAGATGAGGATTAGGAGGTGTGCAATGCCTATGTAGATCATAGCAGGCTTTTGTACACCATCCCACATGTAGGAATGTGTGTAGATGTTAAGGGATCTACCTCCGTTCACAGAATATGTTTTCACTAGGACTGCTTGGCAAATACCAACATTCCACAGGTGCCATCCCGTGGACATACAGTCCTTCACAGGTCATAGATGTGTTAATGCCCTCCTCCACACTGTAGAGGTGTGCAGCACTACTGGGGTTGCTATAACTCACTGGGTGTGGCTGTTGTGGACACATCTGCCATCATTGCAGTTACTGTTGCATCTATCCCCCCACATAGCTGTCTGTAATACTGTACAGTGTATGCTATCAGGTTGTTAGTTGTTTACACCATTCACAGTAGTTGAGCACCTCACACCCTCCTAAGGGTAGGGCTATGCCACCAGCATTGGTACACTCATGTTACTGAGATGAGGATTGCAGTAGAGTGGGGAAAGGGACATACACCCTGCTGTTAGCATGTTCAGTGTTATCCACATTGCAGACTGCATATATAGCAAAGTGTGGTTGTGCCTATCCTGTGTTGGTGGGATTACATGGGCAACAGACGTGTTACCTGCACGGGGACATACCTCCATGTGTACAGTCTTGTATTTGTACTGCATCCAAACCAAAGGCTCTGTGTGTTGTAAACAGCCATGTCATGTGTACCATCCACTAAACTTACTGGTGTCCACTGTAGAAGGCCTGCTGACACCACTACACCCATCAGCCATGTGGCACATGGACAAACACAACACAATCAGAATAGATAATGGTGAAAACAATACAACATTGTTAATTACAGCTATAATGCATCATGGCTGCACAGCTACACCTTCCAAGATATTAGCATTTCTCTTTACTGTTGACAGCATGCTACACAGCATTCCATTGCTACACTGTTGTACAGTCACGTTGTGCATCAGCACCATGTTAGCCTGCCCCTGCATTGATGTTACTGATGACAGGATGTGGCACAGGTATCATCATATGCACAGGGTGTGTTGTTGGTTTGCCAGAGGCGTAGGCTGAGCCATACAATTGACAATGTGTGTGTGTGTGTGTGTGTGTGTGTGTGTGTGTGTGTGTGGACTGAGTACTGTTATGGGCCAATGGTGATGTGTATGCAGGTATGTGATTGCCCTAGGTTTGTTGTTTACAGTGTGTCTGCATGCACACAGTTCCACCATGTGGCTGCCCTGTACGGGGATTTTTGAGACAGCTGCATACTGTACCTGGCAGAGTTTGCAGTTCACTTTCTCCAACCACGGACACGGAACCTGTGCCTGGCAGGGGTGCTACAGGCAGTATCAGGTACAAAATCAGATCAGGTACTGTCCCCCGAGGTTGACAGACGTCCACTGGATCCAGATCCCTCCTGGGACTGGCCAGGGCCACGTGCACGTGGTCTGCTATGACGGTTTGTGGACAGTACCCCTCACACACAGTGCTGGGGCTGGTACTGCCACTACAGGAGCATCTGTGACTGGTGGGATGTCCACAGTGACCTCCAGTTGTTGGTGTTGCTGGCATATGTCCAAGTGGCCGTCGCAACCATCCCGCCCTGTCCTGACACATGGACATGACATTGTGGATGAGATCCAATGTCCCACCCCACCGTCTATCCATGACCTCAGTGTAATTACGAATGGCACCTGCTAGGTCATGGATGCTGTCAGTTACAGAGGTGTGATGAGCCCTCTGCACTCTTAGATCCTGTCTGGTGTACCGTTCCATTCGTGCCTGTGCCTCCATGACAGCCTGGAACATGCGTCTGGTGATAAAGATGTGGCATGTCTGCCAGGGGCATGATGACCAGCAGTGCTCTGACGAGCACCCCTGAACATCTGCCTATGTGGTACCCCGCCGGACATCTGGCTATGGCTGCTGTGTCCTGACACACATGCCTTAGATACCACACTGTCCTGGCTAATGCCAGCCGTAGACTGTCACTCAGCTAAGGCCAATGGTGATGAGGTATGTAGAGGCAGTGTGACTGTGTGCGTGGATGGGGTGGATACTTGTGGGATGTCAGTTGGTGGCCCAGCGGCAGCCCCTGACGACCCTGCCTGTGTCTCAACACACCTATCCTCATGGTCACCGTCTGTATCAGTGACATCAGATTCCCTGTGGGAGGAACCCAGCCCCACCTTGCCACCTGTGAGGGGAAAACAGGGAACAGACTGTAAGACCTGTACATCACCACTAAACAGTACATACACACACACACACACACACACACACACACACACACACACACACACACACACACACACACACACACACACACACACACACGTGTGCAGACGTGGCTACACACAGACATACACACTGCGTTGACATACATGACAACCCATACACTCCACCAGACAGCACCTACAGACAGCTCCAGCACCCCTATGACACACACAGTAGCAGGTGATGGTGCAGTACAGTATCACACACAAACCTGTAATTACACAGATGTCAGCATGCAGGACATGTGGTGCTAAACAGCATGCAGTGCAACTGTAGTCAGTCCCCATTACCAACATTATGCATGGCTGTGATGCATGGCTTCTGTTAGTAGGTGATGGCTTTCCCCTTGGAACACACTGCACCCATGTCCACAGTATTGCTGTGCATCTGTTCAGCACCCTGGCATGTACTAAGCGCCATACCTTACAGGTGTACACACCATTGCAGGATATGTATCTGTGTGTCAGTTATGTTTCCTCCGCTGCTAACAGCCTCTGTGTGTTTCTGGATTATATGTGGACACGCGTTTAGTGAATGCCTGATGTGTATTCACAGACGTCATTATCAGTGGTGCATGTATGAGTGATAGAATACCATTAGACTGACCACAGACACAATGTACTGTAACTATGATGTGTGTAGAGACCATTATTGACATGGCACTCTCTTCCCTGACATGCCATGGTGCAACACTACTGTATATGACAACACTACACGTAACTGATATGTGACATATGACCTAGGCAGTCAATTGCATTACAGGCCATATGTGTCAGCTGTGCAGATGCTGGTTGGGATGCATACCGTTTGTGGGTGCATATGTCTGCACACACATATGATGGTGTGTAGCAATAACTGCTATGTGTACTACTGCGGTCACTATATCTGGCACGGGTATAGTAGCATGGGTCATCATCATGAGCCAGTAGTTGGTCAGTCAGGCCTGCAAATGTTCCCTACACCTGCATGCTTGCATGCTAAATACGTGCACAGCCCTTGGAGATCATACAGTACCATCGCTAGTGCCGTGGAGTCAGGGTTATGTCTGCCACACTTCCTGACCTTGATTGTGTGCAGATAGAGCCATTCTCAGTGGGTTTGTCTCTCCCCTCCAGTGTACTGTTGTGTTTCAGGATGATACAACCTCACCATCTCCTGCTACATTGCAAATGCTCGACATCTGTGGCCTACATATGTGTGTTATATTGCAGTATCCCAAACTTGGAACACCATGTGTACTGGCATATTCCTTGCCAATACAGGGCAAACATGCAGGTGTACAGTGGCACCAGCATTGTACAGATGGGGATGTCATCCTTGGGTTGGGGTGAGGTGTGGATTGTGCAGCACATGCATCATAACTGCAACTTCCTAGACTTTCCCAACATGGTGCTGGTACATCAGATCACATTGCAACACATGGCTTTGGCAATGTCCCACTATTATGCAGGTTATATCTGTATTGAGCCCAGGCTGATGTTGCCTGTGGTACACATAGGTTCATAGGTGAGTACTGGTCTGTTGGTCCTGGGGCCTACATAAGCCTAGCCACAGGGGTTCCCAGCCATGCAACACCCAATGATGTTATTCCCCCTGTGCCCTTGTCAGGCTGTGACACAGAAGTACTACCCAGGGTGAATTCCCCATTTCCCATCCAGTTGTCAAGTGTTTTTGTAAGAGGGCCAATGAGCAGCATTGCCTGACATGAATGGGTAGTCTGTTCCAGAGTGTGTGAATTTCCCAGGACAAGGCCCTATCCCTCCAGTATGTTCTTTGTAATGTGTTGATGTGGTTTAGGACCCTGGAGCATGTGTCTGCAGAGGGAGTGGGATTTCTTTATGTGTAGCATGTTCAGCTGCTCTGTGTATGACATAGCTGTGTATGTTAGGCAAATGTCAGCTGTGCCTGGGCAATGTGCACTGGAGTGTAGCCACAGTTGTCTGAGATGGTCTGTGTATTGCATGTGTTTGAGGCTGGTAATCCCATTAGTGAGGTGTGTGCTCTGACAGTGAACATGTACAGCATGCATTATGAGTAGGTGTGTTATATGTGTACATGGTCTACACCTTAGCTATGACATGCACAGTGATTGCCAAGCATAACCTTAGACCATACTCACCGGCATCTGGCCGCTGCCTTGCTGGTATCCCAGAGGTACCTACATTGAGATGAGATAGAGTTGATGTCAGTGGCCACAGCTGTGGCATTGCTACAGGGTAGGTGCAGTATAACAGTTAAATAACAGCTGAAGTCCACAGTAGTACAGATTATGCATAACTGCTTATCAGTACTACACAGCAACATACTCCACATCTCACATATGCATGATCTGCCTGTACAGATGCATACACAACAGTGGTCTACTGATATGCCCTGGAACCTTACCAGCATGCTCCATGTCTGGTGTGTGGGTTGCACCCACCTCCATGACTGTATATGTCTGTAGCACTTGTGGGCTAGTAGGTGCCACCAGGCTCATGAGCAGCTCCTCAACTGTGGTGAGGGGGGGATGGATGTTATGGCCCCCCATTGCAAGGTGGTCACCCCGTACGGCAGCGGCACGGCGATGTACATGGCAGAGCAGGTCACTACAATGATGGCGGACCTGCTCATATGTACGGCTGTGCATCCCCACCTCATTCACCCTGCAGACCACATCGTTCCACATGGCGGTCCACTCATGCTGGTCCTGGCTTGTCCTTGAGAACAGCAGCTGATAGTGCTAGATGATGCTGGTGAGTATTATGTCATCCTCAGCGGCACTGTAAGTGGGATTCCCTGGATGCGCCATACTCCCTGAAAGACATAAAGATGGAAATATGTCTGAGCAACTCATATTGCACATTTACCATAATACAATACACATATCAGTCTCCCACCACCATATCAGCTCCAAATTAATGTTCACACAACGCAAGTGGTATATCTCCAGTTTATCTGCCATTGGGACATATATTGTATTGTACAACACTTTCTGCTATGTGTTTATAGACATGCTCCCTGTGGGGACACTGGAGTTGCTGGACTGTTACAGAGTATTTCACCTGCATGCCATTGTCACTACCACTATGTTTCCACATATTGCATGAGGTATGCTTGCTCTGTGATTGTTACACATCTGCCATTCTGTGTTATTGGGGATATCTATGCATGCTGTTGGACATGTTCTGGGATTGTGTGGACTATTGCAAACCACATATGTTCCATGACAGTTACACAATGGTATGTGTAGGGGTTATTTGCTAGCAGGAGCCACCACTCCCACCTAATGTGCACATGTTACCAGTCCACATCACATCCATGACCCACCATGGAACCTCATTATCTACTGTTCCGGCACTACCTTCATGTGGAACCACCTCAGGGGATGGTGCCCCCCCCCCCCATGGAGCACACACAGACATATGTCTGTCACCCAATTAGGTACAGGGTCTTGTGCATAGGGAGCTCACCAGAGACATGGGGTATGTGCTACATCACCTGGAGGCATGCAGTACACATACACAAGGTTAGACATGCATGTTCCTCCTGCTCAGCCCACAGCCCAGGCACCTTTATGGCCATGTGGCCCATCTAATTACTAAGGGGTTCACTTCTAGAAATAGAGGTTATAATTCCCCTCTACTCGTCACTTATCAGACCCATCATAGAGTACAATGCCCCATTTGGGATGTACCTCACAAGACACTTCCAACAGCTGGAAAAACCACAAAAGCACCTCACCAAGAGGATTACTGGCCTCAAACACATGTCCTATGCAGCCGGACTGAAAAAACTCCAGCTGTACTCAGTGGCATTTCACTTACTCAGAGGTGATCTCTGCCTCACTTACAAAGCCATGTCCAACTCAGAATTGATGGACATGCTCCACCTAAAGAAATCCAAGTCACTGCGAGCCACGCACCCTAGTGAGCTAAACCTCGCCACAACAATAAATAGAACATGCTGGAGGGATAGATTCCTGTCACAGAGACTCCCCATGCTTTGGAACAAAATTCCTAACTACATTCGGCAGAGCCCCTCACTAACACTCTTCAACAGAAGTCTCGACGAGTGGATGGGTAACAGAAAATACACCCCTGGGATCACTTCATTGGCTCTTCTTGACAGAGGCTCAGTTAATTAATCAATGGGGCGGCGAAAGCCGACACATTCTGGCTAGGCTTAAAAATGCCCTCTGGCAGATAGCCTAGTACCTACCTATGAACCTATGAACTTATGTAGATGCTGTTGTGACTGTCCATGGGTGGGCACCATGTTCCCTTTGTTCCCATATGGGGGTCCAATGGCCTCCACATCCAAATGGAACTACCCATCCACAGTGTTTAACCACCACATGTGTCATATACTAGCCATATCTGCTGTCTTGTTTGTCACACAACCAAACCTACATACCAATATGTGCCTAATACCCTTCACCAGCATATATATCCCACCTTCTCAAAAATAGCGATGTGTTGCCAACATGTGTTACTCACCACACTCCATTTTGCAGCCATGTACTGGTGTGTAGATATGTTGTGTATTGATGTGTGTTCTCTCACACATGTCATGGTAGGAGACATTTATTGACACACACACATATATGTGTGTGTGTGTGTGTATGTGTGTGTGTGTGTGTGTGTGTGTGTGTGTGTGTGTGTGTGTGTGTGTGTGTATATAAATATATATTTATTTTTATTTATTTATTTATTTATATATATATATATATATATATATATATATATATATATATATATATAGACATACATACACACACACACACACACCTATATCATTATGTGTTGTTTATATACCTATATATATGTATAACTATCCAAGGTTCTGTAGACATACACAGCTGTGAATATGTATCAAACATATATGTATCTGTATGTGGGGTGCATACAAACATCTGGTCCACACACTTGTAACTCTTTTTACTTCACAGCTGAACTGTTCTGCCATGCTGCAACACAGACATGTGCTACATGTGAACACAGACTAACATTAGGGGGTATATATGGTGACAGATTTTAGATAAGCATATTAACATGACTGTCTTGCAGGTGGTGTGGTCTCACACCCATGTGTCTATCATGGCACTATTAATACCACCACCAGCCATTGGCCACAGTAATGTACTAAACACAGATATCATAGGTCACATCTTTGCCATTCACTGCTGATCTGCACAGTTGACAGGTATGTCCCACTGCTCACAGGGACTGACACTATTGTCCAGAGCAGTTGTTGAGCAGAACATCATTACAGGAACAAGTACTGATGACACATATATATCATTTTGCTTTATACATCCTATTATTCTGTGCCATATATGACATGCAAGTAAATACATATCTGTTTCACATACCTTTTATGTTTTTCCTCTGTAACAAAACCCTGAGCTCTGTTCTCTCTCTCTCTCGCTGTCTGTCTGTCTGTCTCTCTCTCTCTCTCTCTCTCAGTCTCTCCAGTAGAGTGTTTGAGCTGGTTTCAATAGATTGCAGCATGCTTTTGTAGGTATTGCACATGATCAGGTGATGGCCTCTGCACCAGTCAGTGTCCACCAGTTGCTAATTGCATGCAGCCTGCTGTGTAGTACTTCAGATAACCACTATCATGGCAACCCTGTACTTTAAAATGCTGACTTCTGTGGGCGTTGTCCCTTCACCTTTCCAGTATGGATGACATCCTTCCTGTGTGTGGACATCAGTGTTACAGACAGCAGGTATTAATACCTCTTACAGCATAAACTGCAGACACAAACCATATACACATTTGGATAAGGTTCCAGACCTACAGACAGCGTGAGTAGTGTTGTTGTGTGCGTTGTATCTTGCTGTTCTTACTGGGTTTCTGTGTACATGGCACTTTTGCATGGAATGTTGTCTGTCTGCATAACACTCAGCTGTGGACCTATCCATATGATACCAGGAGGATTGGCTGTTAGGTTTTGTCTGTGCACCACACAGGTATTGTCCCAGATATATCACTGGCATTCTGTCTGTTGAGTGCTATCAGTACATGGCTACATCCATTTGTATTTCCATGTTGTATTCCTGCATAAGGGTATGCTGCAACAAATCCTGTAACACCAGCAATTTCCAGGGTGTGTAACAACAATAATGCAAATATGGCCTATGTTCCTGCCTCTGTCCTCCACATATATGCCAGTCTTTCTCCTGCTGTGATACAGAAAGGGGTTGTTAGGTAATGGCCTATCATTATGTACCGCTAGCATTACTGCTATCATCCCAGTCATGCCATGGACTCCCACACCAACTGTTGGGCCAAGTCCATATATATGGGGGCAACAGCTGGAGAACACATATGTGCCCTTGTACATTCCAGAGGTAAGTATGTGGTACACAGTGTTCCTTGCACTTGTACAGCCTTTTATGGGGAGGGGGGGTTCAATGCCATTAACCTACACTGTGACTCCTTTTCAGGGATATAACTGTTAAGACGAGGGTCATTCAGTATGATAGTGATATGTTAGGTTAAGCAATGTTATGTGCAAGATATTGTGACATTAACACAATTGCTACTTTTCCCCCTAGGGCTTGACTACAGGGTGTAATTGGAGGCTGCTGAACTACATCTGTAATTGTTGATTGTTACATATCTTGAAGGCAAATCCTGTGTCTACTGTTGATACTACTGTTGTACTAATTGAAGGCATTGGCCTGGACAGCATAGTATGGTATATATCCACATTGCTTGCATCTACTGTTTTGTGTGGGCCTTGCATTCATCACTGATTACATATTTCAAACTTTATGTGGTGTAAGTACTGGAATACATTATTGTATAGTGCACAAATAAAGGTTATCTGTGTATGCATACCTGTGTGTCGTGTCATGTCCTTTGAATTGTGAGTGGGTATATGTTTAATGTCAGTATTCTCATTTGTGGGAATGGTTGCCACACTACACATTTCACAGGTGGCAGTTAAAGGGCTTGTGGCTGAGGGATATTCTTTGCACCCAGTACTTCCACACTACTTCTACATATGTATGGCTACTAATACCTTTTGTCTGTGTATATGTGTATGTACCTATATATATCTCTTATAGTTATATCTATACATATGTATCTATATATATATATATATATATATATATATATATATATATATATATATATATATAGATATATATATATATATATATATATATATATGGTTCTACCTGACTTCGTCGACAGCTGAGAAGACCGACATCGGAATCAGCTCCAGAAGATCGAAGCGAAGAAGACCCGAATCGCGGGATGCAGAACATCGACAATGCAGAAGACCGACACGACGGATGACAACACCAACGCCGAGGATGCCGACATGGGGAAAGGCTGTGAGTATCACGGTAGTGACGGACGTTAGGGTCGAGGCAGGTAAGTGTGGAGATTGACGGTCTGTGGGGATAGGGGTGGGTTAAGTGAGTTAGGGTTAGGAGGCGATAGGGGTGGGTTAAGTGAGTTAGGGTTAGGCGATAGGGCGGGTTAAGTGAGTTAGGGTTAGGGAGCGGGTAGGTAAGTGTGCGATAGTGACGGACCTTAGGGTTAGGGTAAGGTTTAGTGTGGGCTTGTAAGGATTTTGGTGTGCTTGTGTTGTGTGTGTGGTTTGTGGAATGGGGATGTGTTTTGTTTTGTATGGGGTTTCGTGTTTGTGTACCGTCGGTTATTTCGTTGTCGGTTATGTGTGGTTTCGTGTTTATGGACTGTCGAATATGTGGTGTCGGTGATGTGGTTGTCGGTGTTGTGTGGTTTCGATTATGTCAGGTAGAACCATATATATATATATATATATACACACACATACATATGAACATATTTATGTATCTATACGTCCCTTAAATACGGAAGAAGTAATAAGGAATCTGGGGACCCAAGTAGATAGTAATCTCACCTTTGATAATCACATTGCCAAAGTGGTTAGAAAATCCTTCTACGTGGCCCACCTAATCACAAAAGGGTTTGCATCCAGATCAAAAGAGGTCATTGTGCCCCTCTACTCATCACTCATCAGACCCATCTTAGAGTACAACGCTCCGTTTGGGATGTACCTTACAAGACACCTGCAACAGCTGGAAAGACCACAGAAGTACCTCACCAAGAGGATCAATGGCCTCAAACAGATGCCCTATGCAGCTCGACTGAAGAAACTCCAGTTGTACTTGGTTGCATACCGCCTACTCAGCGGTGATCTCTGCCTGACATACAAGGCCATGTCCAATCCAGAATTGATGGACATGCTCCACCTAAAGAAAACCTTATCCCCTTGAGCCACACACTCTAGGGATCTAAACCTCACCACAACAATAAGTAGGACATGCTGGAGGGATAGATTCCTGTCCCAGAGACTTCCCATGCTTTGGAACAAGATCCCAATCTACATTAGGCAGAGCTCCTCGCTAACACTCTTCGAAAGAAACCTTGACGAGTGGATGGGAAACAGAAAGTTTACCTCAGGGATCACTTCAGTGGCTCTGCTGGACAGAGGCACAGGGAACTAATCTAAGGTGACGGCAAAAACCAACGCATTCTGACTAGGCTTATCAGGCAGATAGCCTAGTACCCATCTATGAACCTATATACAATTGATATTATATGATTATTTGTGAGTCATACACACACACACATATATATATATATATATATATATATATATATATATATATATATATATATATATATATAAAACCACATATAGCTATCTCTATCTGTCTACATTTACAGATATATATCTGCCCATATGCCCATGCATGTTCGGCTCTTATTTTGGCCTGTACCTCATTCTCTTGGCAATTGAAATGGATGATCGCAGCATTGAAGTCAGTAACTAGTGCCGACACTTTTGTGTTTCAGACTTCATCTCCTTCTACATATGTGTTCCAATACATATAACTGTGCAACTAGCAACATTTTAAGTGTATTAGAGCATTAGTTGACATATATCCCTATTTGTACTCACATTGTGGCATACTTTGTCCAGACTTCTTGCATTAACAGATTGTGTGGTATGATATTAATACATTTCCTGTACTGTTGACTGATTGTGCTGGATGATATGTTTGTGAAAACATCATGTTATGTATATCTGCCATATTTTAGTGGTAAATCACTTTGTGTATGGAGTGCAGGGTCCTGGGTTTGAGCCTTGCAGAGGCAGTTTATTTTGTTGCTGGGCAGAACAAGGGCTGTTGGATACAGAGTGATTACGGCACTTTTAAGCAGTTGTGAGCGGGTATTTAATGTCGGCAAGCACTGCTAACCTCTGCTTATGTTTTCTTACACTCAGTTAGCTTCGGAATTGCTCAGCCTGTGTAGGCATAGCTTCCTCCTGCAAACCCGCTTACTGCTGCTTAAAAGTGCTTACTGCTGCTTATCCCCATGCTAATTTCTTTAAAAGAAAAGAAAAAGGGGTTGATAGGAAAGTGGTGAAGAAAGGGGTACAAAGAGGGAAAGACGGCAGTGAAAATAGCTATGCATGTGCAGGAAGGGTATAGGAAAGGTCTATAGCTGCCCATTTCTTCTACAGCAGCAGCTGTGCATATACACTGAATTTGCAGGTAGATTTGGACCCTCAAACCCCTGGGAGAGGGGTGAGGACAACATATATTCATTGTAATGCCAGTTAGACCAGATTACATGTGTCCAGTGGACATGTGTGCAAAATGGACAGCTATGTATGGGGCGAGATTTTTTTGTGGGAATAGATTGCCCTTTTTTTTCAGGTGAGAGTGGGATGTTGGGGAGGGGTAGTAGGTATAGTTGGGGAGGTAGGTTGGGTAGGTTAACAGACAAGACAAACAAGACACATACAGGGGCGGTATATGACACATGTGGGGGGTAAACACCTTGGACAGGGAGGGTTGTTTGGAAGTCGCAAGCCCATGAGCGCCCAACTGGAAACAGTGGAACTGAGGTCCCCACCCATGGGCAGTCATCACTGCACCTTCACGGCCCCAAAGGTGGCTGTGCTGGGGGCTGTGTAGGAGGGGCAGGCACACCCTCTATTTGCGCCATTCGTCCCTTAAGCTGGCGTAGCCGGTCTCGATACTCCCAATCGAGCTCCCTACGCACCACGGCTCAGACCTGTTGACGGGTGACAGGTTCCCCTCCTTGCCCGCTCCGAGCGGGGGGGGGTGAGCCCCATCCCCTGCAAGAGTTCCACGCGAAGGTGGTGCAGGTCCCATGGAGGAGGAGGTCCCAGGCTGGGCCCCAGATGTGCTGGTGCCATGTCCAGCTGAGGTGGGACAGGTGGGTCTGCTGGGACCGACCTTCCCATACGAGCTATGTTGTAGCAGGTTTATGACAGATATGGGTTAGTAACAGACAATAGCATTCAGGATTTGTTATATCAGCATGCATAGGTATTCCCATTAACCCAAAACACCAGATTTAACACAGTTGCAGAGCAAGCAGAACACATGCATATATGGAACACCAGTGGCCATTACAAGAGCATGCAGGTTTCATTGATGGCAACAGGCCACCAGTATGGGTGTATTTTAACATGGCACATGCATAGAAACAAATGTGAATATTTATAAACTATTAGGACATATGTCCCAACAAAAGTTTGGAGAATAAACATACCACTTGAGGAGTGTCATTGGGTTATTTTACACATATGGTAGGGGTGAGAGAGAGAGTTCAATTAACAACTAATGTATCCTTGTAGTTTTCACAACATTCTTAGTCACTGCAGTGATCTTTCCCTTACATGTATTATTACACTACCCAATGGCCTTATATTGTACACTGGTATGTTTATAGATTATTCTATACATGACCTCTGTCTTACATACAGGCGTGACAAGATGCAGGCATATGTTGAGAATTGCTGTCATACACTTTGATTGAGGTGCTATGAATGACAGGTTTGTTTTCATATACATTCTATGACTATGTACACGTTTGACTATCAGTTATATGTCATTAACGGCTGCCTACATTTCTTGGATCATCACACTGATTTTTCAGGAGGATGGGGTACCAGGCTGGTGATATGGGCCATTTATATGGACATGCTGGACAGATTGGAACAGTTGTTGGGTACGAATATGCATACAACTTTCAATTTGAACATTCTAACAAATTGTGTACAGTTGGGTGTAATTATGCATACAGCTTTCTATCTGAACATTGTAACCAAATCTGCACAGTTGTGGGGTATGATTATGCATACAACTTAGTAGCACTTCCAGGATTCAAACCCCTGTTGTGTGTGACAAAAGTTATAGTTAACATCACAGTACACTGTACTATCAGGGAAATGATGTAAAGCTTTCTACTGTTTTCTATCTAAGTCTCCCTCACTTGCATAATATAACTGACCTCTTGGCACTTCCAGCATTGTTATGTAGGGCTTCATACACATTTTATGTGCATACCACAGTGTGGGTGACACTGCTTAAAATACAACAGTACTATTTATAGTATGCAACAGTTCATCAACATATGACAGAAGAGTAAACAGAAGCACTCCAGGGATTATACCTTTATTCACAGACTATTACACATTTATTTATTTCTACTGGTACAACACTTTCTAAGGCTTTTATATTTATTTGTTATGACAGTACATGCAGACTAATTACTAACCTGCCTCACGATGCAGCCTTTGCAACCTAGCATCATGGGCTTGCTGGTTCGCAGCCCGCTCATCTGCAGCTGTTAGAGGAATACAGTGATGTTTAGCCATACCTATCCATAGTATACACAAGCTAGGCAATTCTTAACTACTTAGTAGAATGAGTACTTACTCAGTACTGGGGCATTAGCCATCTGCCGAGACTCCTGGATCCACTGTTCCAGTACATCCCCCCTCTGCCGCTTCAGGTCAGCATGGTGGTGCCTGACCTGATCACCAGTCTGGGGAATACCTGTGGCACTGGTGAGGTCACGGGCGAGACTGTCCCAGGCCTCCGTTTTATACTGCGAGCCCTGGTACTGGCCCTGCAGTAGTCTCTCCTCATGGTGTTTTACCAGGAGCCATACCATGATTTTTGACTCTTGCATGCCCCAGTGCTGAACTGTAAAACGAGTGCCTTCATCCACACCAGCCATTCTGCCTGCAATAGGAAGCTACAACCAGTTATGGAACGTATTCCCACCTGTGGGGTTTAAATACGGCCAATTACCTGCACTTTTCCGTGATTGGCCGGGTTTGAAAAGGCTAAGCTATGGGCACACCTGCTTACCTATGGTTGGCAGTGCTTAAAGAGGTATACCACTAGGCAGATTGGATTGGCTCCCCTACACATTGCTTACTCTTACTAAGTTGAGCTGCGCTATGGTTAGCATTGCTTAATAGTTAATTAACACTATATTTGCCTTTTGGCAGTGGTTTATTATTCATTACAGGTTCTATATGTGTCTGGTATTCATGATTCTACACTTCTACTACTTCTATACTTTATTACAATAACACTTCACATCTATGCTTACTGCAGTACTCCAGTTCACATATTTATGTTATGTAGTAGGTTATACCAGTTCACACTGTACATATATTCACTTCACATGTTTGGTTTGATTTTCCTGTGGTGAGGATTAGTTTGCTGATGCCTCATTCGTATGTATTGCTATGATGGCTTAATGGTTGACTATAGTGTACAGGGTCCTGAGTTCGAGCCTTGCAGAGGCAGTTTATTTTGTTGCTGGGCAGAACATGGGCCATTGGGTACAGAGTGATTAAGGCACTTTAAAGCAGCTGTAAGCAGGTTTGTGCGACGGCAAGCACTGCTAACCTCCAGTTACAGTTTTTACACTCAGTTAGCTTCTACTTTGCTTAATCTGTGTAGGCAATGCTTACCCATGTGCAAACATGCTTACTAGTGCTTATATATGCTTACTACTGCTTATTTGTGCTTAAACCTGCTTACTAGTGCCTTATTCATTATGACATTGACACTTCACATGTGCATTTAATGCAGTACTCCATTTCACATTTAAATGTTATTTAGTAGGTTATACAGCAAAAAGATGTAAAAATATGTGCATATACAGATTTTACATGGAAAATGATATGTGTTGCAGTGGGACTCGAACCATGAATGCATGTTCATTAGGCAGATGCTCTGACCACTACACTATTGCTATGCTGCATCATTTGCATATATATTCCTTGTTATCTTTTTCATCATTTTCAGCTGCTTTAACCATAGCTAAGTGATGGGCACACCCACACCTACTACTGTTAGCTGTACTCAGGGTTTTAAAAAAAAATAAAGGGGTTTCCCCTTTTTATTTTTATGTCCTGTTGCTGTTGTACACATGAGGGACTGTTGGTGGGGATATGCGGACACATATTAGTGGTTTCGCTCATTTGTTTACAGTTTCTGCTGTTCTTCTTTGCAGGGGCATGTTCATTCTGAGAGCTCTGCTCTCAGACATGCCCCCTGCACTCGTCCACGCTCTGTATAGGATTAGGAGGTCAGGAAGCGTGCCTTCGTTAATATGCATGGCGCGCTGCCGTCCTCCTCCTAAACTGCCGCTTCTTTGCAGGACTAGATTAGTCCTGCACGGAATATTAGTAAATCCGAGGGATAGGCAAGCATACATTTATATAAAAGAAAACGGTACTTATACATTATCCGCGCTAGATTTTTCCGTAGTAGTACTTGTTGCTGTAATCTGACTGTTGATGTTATAATGAAGTTATACAATCTGTTTTCTTTCACACTTAGGGTTTTTTTTGCAGGGTTATCAAAAAAAAAAAAAAACTATGTTTGACTGTTTATGTATGCACTTCCCGACAGCAAAAGTGTGAACCCACTTGCTCATCAAAAAGCAGTTTTCAAGCACTCCTGACTACAATCTGTGACAACATTCCTCCAAAAAAAAAAAAAAGCAGATGACGCCAATCCACATATTTCCTGGTCTAATACCTTCCAAAACCACTGAAGTACAATCAAAGTTTGTCTGAGAAGAAAACAAACCATTTTAACATGTTCCTGTTATAAGCATTATACGTCACATATATTCTTTTGTATAATTATCATCAGTCCAACATTACATAAATTGCAAAATTCCTGCCTTCCCTTAAACCTCACTCCTCCAAAACATTACTCTGAATGTATTGTTCCCACAATTTCCATTTCTTTTATGTAATTTGCTCCTACCATTTTCTAAAGATCCCATTTCTAATTCTTTTATCTCTTTTGCAATATTCAGCACTTCAAATACTGTTGGTTTAGACTTCAATTTCCATTTTCTAGTAATTTTTGGTTGCCACCAGAATTAAACTTAAGGACTTACAATGTCTAGGCAATTCAGATCATGTATCCCAGCTCAACATTTCCTGTTGCATCTATTTACTTGCCTACTGTTTCTGACAAAGAACTCTGTAGGGAATTTTTAAAGTCTGCCAGCTCATTAAACTCCCAAAACGTATGTTCCCAGTTGTGTCTTTTTTTCCCAATTACATCTTCAACATTTGCCATCTCCATGAGGAAAAATTCTTTGGAGTCTGTTTGGGGTACAACAGAAATAAATATGTAAACACTTCCAAGCTAAAGTCATAAATCTTCTAGACTTTGTTGCGTATTTGGGAGCCATACATATGTCCTTCCATTGTTTCTTTGATTATTGCTTATCCAATCTTTTCTAACCTACTCAGATTGATTTCCTGTAGTTATTGTGCAATATTTTATACACCGTACAAATTACTCCTTTTTAACAAGCAGCTTCTGTTCTAGCTTCAACTAAAAACTCTGACAGAGTAAGTCTCTTGCCTATACTCTATTAACCTCTAATAGGGAAGGCAGTCCCGAGCCTGCAGTCCAAATGTCTTCTTGGCCTCTTTCCATTCTGTTACCTTTCCCTGTCTAGTTATTTGTTCACAATACCTTGGTTACTTTGTCAGTTTTCTCCAGTAAATTCCAGCCCCATCTTGGGTATTCTCAGTCTGTACCTCTAATCACAGTCATCCCTATTGGCAAACTCTCCCTTCTCCATTCTTATGTTGGCTTAGTTCTTAGAACACTTTCTGCTACTTCACAAATATAATATTCTGTATGGTTGTTATTCTCCTTAAAGATCTGCATCCAGAATCCCCTGTCTCCTTATTTCTTGAATGTTCCCCCTGCTTCATCATCATCCTTTTCCACTTTGAATTATAGCTTTCTGTTTTTGTTATGTGTATGAGCCTTAACTGTGTAGCTCTAGAATATCCCTCCAAATCAGGTAGCCCTTGTTCTATTGGAAGGATCAATGTATCCCACTTGACTACATTCTCATTATGTTGTGCCAATGTTTGGATGACGGTCTTGTTATCAAAGATGGCTGTATTGTGGACTTTGTTGTAAGTCATATGTTTATCTTCAGTACTATAACATCTTATTACATAAATTGGAAGGTGGTTATGTTGAAGTAAGTGTGCGCTGCATATTGTCTCTTCATGCTGCTGGAGCTACACTTCTATACTACAGGTGTTAAACATTTCTACTTCTTGCCTTGATCAGTGACATGGTGCTATTTTAAATTATGTCTGTACTTGTGCAGTCTTGCTCCTTGGGCATGGGAGGTGTGGCCTGTTTTGCATGTTTCCAGCCCCATTTCCCAGCCACTCCATCTGTCATTTCCTTTATAGGGGCATAACCACTCCCACCAACTACTCCCACAGTCACTGCAGCCCTAATGAACTACAAGTGTAAATCAGGATTCCTTTCAACACATTCTCAACTTGGTTTGTGATATACATTTCAATGCCAAGCTTCTGAAATGCTCACCTTCTCTACAGGAGACAACATATTATTAAGAAAATGTGAACAGAAAATATAAGTTAAGTATCTAGATACTAAGTCAATCAGATGTTTCTATTTCACAAAAAAATTCCTAGATCAGACATTTGCAGTATATAAAGCATATGAAACTATGATACTAGGTGATACTTAAACAGTTTACAACCGTCTACAATCAGTATGCAACCAATTATGTCAGTAAAGTGTACCCAGTAATTCATACTAGTATTTGTCTAATCCCTATAGATTTACCCGTGTAGATGTTCTTCCTGCTACTAGAAACAGTTTGTAATTAAATATGAATGTGGGGTAGCCTGACTCTTTGGCTCAAATGGATGATGTCCTTACTGCAACCCAAGGGACTGGAGTTCATTTAGTTGAGCCAAGCAAGTCTAAAAGGACATAGCCTGTTTGACTGTCTTGGGGATGCAGGGGATCATATGAACTCAAGGGTGGCACTTAGGATAATTTGATCTCCCTGGTGATGACTGAACATGATACATGCTCAGAGGGGAGAAGGAGGGCTACTTGGAGGGAACATCCCTTGGAGAAGTGACTGGAGGTCCTCCATGGATGGCCCATTGCCCACCTCTTCTGAGTGCTTAGTTGAGTTTGTGCATTTAGGACTGAGGAGAAAATGAGAAAATATTTCCTGATTTCTCACTAAATGATGCCCCCCTTTGAGTCACTTATTGTCCTAGTGAAGGGGAACTGTCCAGCTGGCCAGTAGGGGGTTGTTGGTCAACATACAGTGGGGGGTAAAAAGCTCACAAAACATGAATATGGATCAAATGCAATACTTCTTTCAAGACTCTGTAATATATGTTACTAAATGTAGAATGACGATGTATTTTGAATATATTATAACTGAATGGTACAGTGAATTGATTTTTGTATTTGTATTATATTTGAATGAAATTGATATCTCTGCCACAGGATCTGAGCTGTGGCCGAAAATGGTCTCCAGACCAATTCAAATAATGTAAAAATAGATGCCACATATAATTTCTTGTGCTCTATTGCTGGTCACGTTTATACATATCCAACAACACAAGGGAGTTCTAAACATTGTTCACCTAAACTTGCATTCAGATCCTGTGAAACCATACTCAGTTACATAAACTTAATTTGTTCTGTCCCAAACCTCTGTCCTACCAACATATCTATCCCAACCCAAACTTATCTGTTCCCAGCCGACTATCTGCAAGGCCTTCTTCTAAAGGTATCCTATCAGACTTCCCTATTTAACATAACAAAAGGCACACTGTCTTTCTGTCTTAGATTTTTTTTCTATTAACCTCACTAATCTACACTGCTCTCATTAGGAGTAACCTCGGACCCAGTCCAAGCCTAGAATTTCACATTCATATCCTTTGCACTCCCACCTCAAAGTCACTTTAATTAGCACATGGTGTGTGCTAAGTAAGTGCATAAATAAATCCAGACATTCCTTTACATCCCATGGACCTGATATACTAACAGTCGCTGAATCCTGTGACTTCCTGGACTTCTGCATTCCACCACCAGTTTTCCTTGTATACCTTTTTTCCATAGCTGGCTCTGACACATATCTGTTCTATTGTTCTCATACATGCTGTTTTGTGGCAATGCAATTCTTCTTCAAGTCCACCTATTTCCTGTTGTTCCTGAGGTGCTTGAGTGTTGTATGTTCATGGTCAGCCAGCTACTGAAAAGATTTATATCGCCAAATGAGAAAAAAATAGCTCTCAACATCGGTGGATACTTAGTTCTATTATGGACATTGTGTCAAGTTTCAAAATTAAATTGTTCTAAAAATATAACCTTACTACTTCAACTGCACTTTTCTCAATTTCTTAAACATACTTAGTGTGCACTCTGTACATTGACAGACATACGCTGTACTGAAAATGCTCACTTCATCTGCAGTGTAGAATATACTAATATATTTAATCTCAGTTCTGTGCTATCATCAACATATTTCTGGACATGGAGAATACAACATTAAATATCCTCAAGTCACAGTGCCCTAGAAGAAAATCAGATAATTGAATTAAGAGATTAAATTATACAACTGAGTTTTAACGATGTGATATAGCAGTGAAGTACTTAGTGTGTGTAAGACAAAGCCTACCCACGATGGACATGTTTATCCATTCAGGCTTTATTGTAATGATCCTGCTACTCTTAACCATGAAAAGTTTAATCTTCCTCTTACATAGTTATGAAGTATATTGTTTATTATAACATTATATTACAAGCTGAATGTCTTGGTCGGATCAGTGAAGGCAATATACAAAGGTTTGTTCTGCTCCCTGCACTTTTCTGTAGTTGTCTAACAAATACAACCGTGTCTGTGGTAGACCATCCAGCTCTGGACCACACCAAGTCTCAGGGTAAACTCTCTATGCAAGAATGTGGAGCCTCTTCAGGATAACATGTGCAGACAGCTTCCCCATGGTTCAGAGAAGGCAGATGCTGTGATAGTTGTTACAATCACTTTTGTCACCCTTATTTTTATAGATAGCAACAATGTTTAGCATTTGTAATTGAATGCTTTTGTATAGTATTTAATTTAACAAACTGGTTGTGCTGCACTTACGATTTTCTTGGTATAATTTTACTAAGCAAAGTAGTAAATGACACACAACTAATCATGGATTAATAAGCTGACTCTAAGATAATGATATTGGAGTACCAAGCATTTAGGCAGAGTGATGCTCATAACATCCTGGAATCCTTTCCCAGTCTGTATCTTCCTTTCATTATCAATTAATTTTGTAGTATATCCTACTCAGAATTTACAGGTTTTAACTGAAAACAAGTAGTTGAGTCAAATCACTAAATATTCAAAAGAAGAAGTAGACAAATAGTTAAAGTGCATTCAGTCGCATTTACTGTTTTGGCTGGAATGGTACAGTATATGGTGCAACAACTGTAGTAGTAGTATTTCTACTGCTTATACCTGTAGTATTTCATTCTGCAGAATTAGACGTATTACATTCAGGAAGTAAGTACAATCACACAGTGATAAACTCTTGACAAATGTTTTTCTACGAGGACTTTATCTGTCCGCTTCCCATTCTTTCTCAAACACACCCTGAAGTTATACCATCTCTCTTGTTGACCTCTGCAGAGGTCAGCAGCTTGTTTGTGAATGAGTTATATGTGATAAGTAGGCTTAATATGGATTACATTAGTTGCTTCTTTACTATCAGTGGCGGTGGTGAAGGGAAGTATTAGCTAGCTTAACTGCCTTATCCTTCAGCACAAACGTTACTAATGGCGCAATGCATACTGTGCAAGGTAAGTAATATTAATGTAGAGAAATAATTAAGCATAATTTGCTGCTCTCTGTTACAATTATCATTGAGATAAACTCATTTCCATAAATGTTTGCACCTTGCATATAATCATAGAATTTTGTGGTGTGTGTACTTGCATGCCATGTAACATTTTGTAAAATTAACATCTTAGGAAAGGATGTCGATGGGTGGATAATGCGCTAAACTGTTGAGTGGTTTAGTCACCTGCTATGTAGATAAGGCTGTTTTATTCTTGTCATTACAGAAATTAAATGCACTTTAATGGACTAATATTGCAGGTAAATTAATCTGCAATTTTGACAATAGCCAAATAAGTGGGACTCCAATTTGTTTTAGTCTTTTCTCTCTCTCTTTTTTTTTTGCTTATATACAGGAGCTGTATCTCCAGTACCCTGTCCACTGGGGACGTGGTCTGACACAGAAGGCGGTGAGAGTTTGCAGAGATGCCAGCCTTGTCCAGGAGGGTATTACTGTGATCGTGCTGGGCTTGTGTCCCCATCAGGAGAATGCACATCTGGGTAAGCATGGTGTGTTAACTGTAGCCAGGTGCTGTAGATTTAGAACACAGGAATGAGTTTACTTTCACAAAGGATATCAGATAGAGTCTGCTTTACTTAAAATGAGTACAAACAGCATGGGAAAGGCAAGAGCACAATAAGCAGAAAAATGTGTCTAATCTAAATGCTGTGGAATCACTGCATATCAATAATGTGGTAGTATATTAACTTTGAGGGTAAACAGCAAAAGTACTGTGATCAGCCATTGTGTAGCCATTAGAAGAAGATGATGTCTTATATCTTGCAGTCATCATGCATGCTTTGCTCTTTGGCTGGCTTCCTGCACTGTGTGTGTGACTTTCTGTTAAAAAATGTGTCTGTGGTTAAAAAAAGTTATAAAGCACAAGCCACTGAATAGCTTAAAAGCTTAAGATATAATTGAGATAACTACCTAGTTATTGCACTGAAGACAATTTATAGATGCTTTTGCATTTTCGTACTGCATAAGCAGAACAGTCAAATTTGTTTTGTGTTCGTTTACTTAATTTGGCTAGTTTTATGAACTCGTACAGTTACATACATGGAGTCCAAATAAATAGCTCATGGAAAGTAATTGGTGCCTGGCATTGTAGAAATGTTTGATATGAGAAATCTTAAGCTAGAATATGCTCTGCTGTCATGAGAAAAAGTCAGAGATCTGTTAACACAGAACATTGTAGTCAGAGTTCAATTACCTCCACCACCATTCACATACACTGAAGCTGTTTAGTGCTCACCTAAGTATGGCTGTCTGCCAGTTCACATCTCTCCTTAATACTTTAAGGGAGCATGTCATGTGATCAAACTTAATTTGGTGAACACAAAAATATCGAGTGCTGTTCTCCAAAATTAAGTTCAGTGACAGTAGTGTTTGGTTCTTTCTTTACTGTTGTGCAACCTTGTCATTGGTATTTATATGTCTGGGAAGGGGGGGGGACAGCCACCAAGCCACAAAAAATTTTCAGTTATTTCTTGATGCTGGTTTCGATGAAAGGTCTTCATTTTTTCCCCCATTTGTCAAAATTACCTTTGATGAGTTAACATGAATCTTTACCTTAACATGCAAACTTTCAAGTGTTGTAGTGTGACTTGCAATATCAACAAGTGGACAACTTAATTCAGATTGATTCATTAGTCAGTAGAACTCAGGCTGGTCTAATCTGTAGATTTTTAAGGCTACTTTACATGTTAAATACTATCAAGACCTTGCAGTTACTTACAAATGTATATTTATATATTACACTGCTGGTAGTGATCAACATTTAGATCACTGCTGCAGTAGCTCCAGTCCCAACCTAGTGAAATGAGCGATCAGCTTTTAAGGCTTAAAGTCACCTTCCATGCACTCTTATAGGAGCTTGGGGGGAACTCCAACATAAAAACATTCAGAGTGCCAAATTAGAGCTTTTTTGCCACCAAAGAGCACTCCTTTGTTGGGCCTCATGAAACTGTTGGTCAACTAGTGACTATTCAAGATAAGTCCCCTGTTGGGGAAGACCTTCCACTAAATTTATTTTTCTGAGGAAAACTGATGATTTTCTGATTAAAATGTGTTTGCTAAGAAACTGAGTATTCTGTCTAACAGTGACTGCATTTATAAGGGAGTTTTTATATGAATGTTTATGTGAACTTTTTCTGTAAATCATTCTATTTTTTGATAGAATTTTGCTATAGTTTTGTAGCTTTGTGGATTTGGAGTAGAATGTTGTGCTTATCAACCTGGTGTCCCAGAGGGTCTGGAAGGAATCCAACACAGTGGAGCCTATCCGCAAAAGCAGATAAGATGCTAGCTTCCCCCAAGGACAGCCCGCATTGGAGTAAGGGTCCAGCCGTCAATACTATTGTGGTGGTTGCAGCCACCAAGAGGGAGATTTTTGAGGATAGCTCGTCATTTCACCCCAAACAGGGAGTTTCAGACCTTGGGTCATTTAGGGAAGTGCTTCTGTGCCTCAGTAACTTTTGTTCTAAGAGCTCTTAATTACCTGTCACACTTAATTAGAATTCAAAGAGATTTAGTGTCTGAAGTGTCAAGAGCCCTTAAGACACAGACAGCAGTCTCCAGAAACATAAAAGATGCAGGAGACTCAGTTGTCTGCCCTGCTTTACATCGCCATTGTTTCTATGAGGCTAATCTCAAATGCGGAAAATGGAGCATCTTGGCCGGCTGGCTCTGTTATTGCTATGCGGCACCATGCTTGGATGCATTTATGTAACTTCGTGGACTGTTTCAAGGCATCCTTTGTCAATGCCCATTTTGACAGGCGCTCCTTATTTAGGCCAAAAGTTAAAGATACTTTTACAAGGAGTGAGTAGGATGGGAGGACACTCTCCACTGTTGGAGTATGCTTTGCTTCCCCCCAGCATACCTTTTCAAGGGGGTAAGCATCTCTTCTAACAGCACTCTTCCCAGGACACTACTTCAGAGGGTTCCTCCTGAGGATGGGGAGAGATCATAATGGACACTGCCCATGGGACAGAATCAGGGGTTCGGTGGAGTTTTCTCTGGTGGGCCTTTTCAGCAACCTTGAAGGGTTGCCCAACTGCTTTTCTCTGGAGGCAGTTGGGGGTTGTCTAGCTCTCCACCCAAAAGCTTGGGAGGTCATTAGCTCAGATTCATGGCTGCTGAGAGTCATATTCAGAGGTTATTACATTCCTTTTTAGAAGCCCCAAATTGTCACCAGAAATGTCTCCCAGATGTTCCACCCCACCAGAGATGTTATGTAGCCATAGCTGCTTGTGAATCGAGTCATTCAGGAGATAGCACCAGATCAGAAAGGATCCAGGGCTATTCCAGATTAATTTCAATTCCAAAAAAGACAAACAACCTCAGACCAATTTTTCTCTCAGTTTTAGGTCCTCAAGAAGAATTTTTCTTGGCTGGGGACTCTGTCACATAGGATGAAGCCAGACGGAGCAGACAACATGTAATGTGAAAGTTATGTACTTACCATAATGATAGATCTGTGTTGTCTGTCTTCATCTGGTTCAAGATTTGGTGAGTCTTCCTGAGATGATCGGACACTGGAGATCATTTGTTTCCTGGTTCTGGAGTCCTGCGTCCTCATGGATTTTTCCAGAATCAGTTTTTTAGTGCATATTTCCAGGATTATGTGTTTATTGCAAAGGTTTCCAGGGGGAAAACTCAATCTGAGGATTAGGATAAGGAGTGGGAAGTTATAGGTAGAGGGAGGCAGAGCCTGGTGGGCTAAAGACTTTGAAAATTGCTGGTGTCGGATCCAAATCGGATTCAAAGTCCCATAGGTTGAATCAGAGACAGACAACATTGATCTGCTGTTATGGTAAGTACATACCTTTAGTTTTTCTTAGATTTATTGATGTTTTGTTGCTTTCCTCTAAATAAAATTAATTTTACCACTAGGAGTGTTGTGTTTTAAAGAATTGTCTTGAGACTGTAACATATTTTTAAATAGAAAACTTTTTTTTGTCTTTTTAAAAGTAGTGTTACCTAACTGAAAACTTATTTTCTGTGGAGAAATTGTGTTTATTTTTTTCCTTGGTGAAGCTGACATAGTGTTTATAAGTGCTTTTTACTGTGTTATTTTCTGTTAAAAAGGTAACTTTTGTGGACTGGTAGTTTTACTGGAATATGCTGCTTATCTTCCCCCGGGAAGGAGTCACTATTTTTGGCTTGACCACGGAATAGACAGCTGTCCCATGGTTAACCCTTCTTCCAGCCACAAAAAGAGTTAAGCAAACAGCCTTTGTCACTACAGCAGGCTAACAATTTGCCTCAGTCGCAGGTGGGTGACACTGCTCTGGCCATTTGTTGTACCTCAGACCACTCCTGCTTTACCCTGGGTCCCTCTGTGTAGCTTCTACAACCATTGTGGACTGAGAATTAGCTAAATCCTTTGCAGCTGTTGATTCCTGTCAGTGGACAAGGGAGAGCCACTCTTGTTGGCCTTGAGAGAGGGAACAGGGAAGGTGCCTATCTATGGGGAAGCAGCTGCTGGCTTTATTAACATGGTTGGCCTCATTTTTCCTGTCAAAAAGAAACAGAAAACTAAGCATGCATCTACTCCACCTCAAATTTCTTTAGACAGGAGTAGTTTACTGGGTTGGGTCTGGCTCAGGGTTTAATTCAGGCTGTTAGCCCTTCTTGTAAAGTAGTTTCTGGTAAAAGAGAGAGAGATTCCTCTTTTCCTGAAGAAATTCAAATTTCTGAATCTGAACAGCAAGATGCAGGGATGGAATCAGGATTTTTCCCTCAGATTTCTGATTCAGCCTCTGAGGAGAGCTCAGTTTCTGATTCCTCTTGTGGGGGGGGGGGGGGTACTTTTCTCTGAGACTGTTGCTAGAATGTGCCAGTGTTTTCAGACAGATAATGCTGAGGTCTCTTATTTCATCAGAAAATACTATGAGCTATTACAGAAGGATTTTCCAGAATGTACACCCATTCCTCCTGCTCTGTCATATTTAAAAGGTGTCTGTGTTACTGAGTGCAATTTTCCACTTATTCAGCCAGCTGCCCTAAAAAAGCAGGTAGGATGCATAATATTCCTCAGTCCTTTAAATTATTATATACTATTCTCAAACCTGACCCAGCAGCTACAGCCTTAGTTGATCCCACTGCTGGTAAGCACTTATAGGTTCATAGGTGGGTACTAGGCTATTGGCCCAAGGGCTTAAGTAAGCCTAGCCAACAAGGTTCCTTGGCTTACTCCACCCAAGAAAGTTAATTTCCTGTGCCCCTGTTGAGCAGAGCCACAGAAGTGATCCCCAGAGTGTATTTCCTATTTCCCATCTACTCATCAAGATTTTTCTTGAAGAGTGCTAATGAGGAACTTTGCTTGACATAGATGGGTAGCTTGTTCCAGAGTATAGGAAGTCTTTGGGACAGGAATCTATGCCTCCAGCATGTCCTGTTTATTCTGGTCACAAGGTTTAGGTCCCTAGAGCATTTAGCTCAGAGGGATTGGGATTTCTTTAGGTGTAGCATGTCCAACAGCTCTGGGTTTAACATAGCTTTATATGTTAGGCAGAGATCTTCTCGGAGTAGGCGATATGCTACAGAGTAAAGCTGGAGTTTTTTGAGATGGTCTGTGTAGGACATCTGTTTAAGGCCTGTAATCCTCTTTGTGAGGTACTTCTGTGGCCTTTCCAGCTGCTGCAGATGTCTTGTGAGGTACATTCCAAAAGGGGCGTTGTACTCTATAATGGGTCTAATGAGTGCCGAGTAGAGGGGAACAATGACTGCTTTTTTTCCTGGATGAGAACCCTTTTGTGATGAGGTGTGCCACATAGAAGGATTTCCTGACTACTGTGGCGATGTGATTATCAAAGGAAAGGCTACTGTCCACCTGGGTCCCAAGGTCTCTTATCACATATTCGGCGTTAAGTAGACTGCCGTTTATGTGGTATTTCATGGGTACAGAGTTTTTACCAAAGGGGATGACAATGCACTTTTTGGCATTGAGCTTGAGACTATGCCTCTGACACCAGGCATCTGTCTCAGTGAGGCCCTTTTGTAGGATGTCCAGATCATTTGGGGACTCAACTATGGCTCATAGTTTGCATTCATCTGTGACCTTCATTAGCCAGAGGCCTTCTGTGTTAGCCTGTACTTCAGAGAAGTCGATACCAAACAGGAGAGGTCCCAGGACTGAACCCTGTGGTACTCCACTTGTCACTGGTTTGAAGTCAGATTTGGAGTCCGCAACTTTTACATTGTGGGTTCTGTCAGTGAGCCAGTTGGCAACCCATCTTGTTACATAGGGATTTATACCTAGTTTATTGAGTTTAGCCATAATTCCAGAATGGGGGATGGTGTCGAAAGCCTTGACGAGGTCAAGATAGGTTGTGTGAACCACCTTACCCTCGTCTGTGGCTTTGGTAACTGCCTCAAAGAAGTCAGTCAGGTTCAGAAGGCATGATCTGCCTTTTACAAACCCGAACTGGATGGGGTCCAGAGTTTTGAGGTTACCAATGTCTTTGTTTATTAGTTCCATGATGATAACGTTTCATGGCCTTGCAGATCAGGCTCGTCAGGCTAATAGGACAATAGTTCCCAGGATCAGTGGTGACTCCCCCTTTGTGGAGTGGGAAAACTGTTGCTGTGCGCCATTCAATGGGCACAAAGCCTGACTTTAGGCTATAATTGAACATGGTGCTTAGGTGAGAAGCCAGTTCGTTCTGAAGTTCGTGCAAAACTCAGCCTGGGATGTTGTCCAGTCCCATGGGTGCTGTGTTTTTGGTTTTAGAGAGTCCAGCTTTTACCTGCATAGATGTGATTACAGGGGCTCTTCATTCTTCCTGTATAGATATAGGCCCTTTAGGGGGTGAGGGGGGGGGGGGGTAAAGTTAGCACTGAACCTATCTGCCAGGATGCTGGCAATATCAGTTGGTTCTGTAATTTTCATGCCGTTATGCTGTAACTCAGAGCAGATCTGGGTGTTGCCATTGAAATTCTTGACATAGCTATAGAATGCTTTGTGGTTGCCCTTAGAATCAGTGGCAATTTCATTTTCATAGCTAGCTTTGGAGGATCTTATAAGGGATCTCAGCTTCTTACTGAGGCTGACCAGAGAGCTCCTCCACTCATGGAATTTTACTCTCTTTTACAACAGTTTCTTCCTTCTGTTGTAGAGTTTGTTTATGGCAGGGGACCACCAGATTGGCTTCCTTTTTTTGGAGGATAACATCTTGGTTCTGTTTGGAATAACACGATCCATGCACTCGTGTAAGTGCCTCACTGAGACAGATGTCTGATGTCAGAGCCATGGCTTCAAGCTCAATGCCAAAAAGTGCAGTGTCATCCCCTTTGGTAAAAACTCTGTACCCATGAACTACAACATAGGCAGCATTCTACTTAACACCGAATGCGTGATAAGAGACCTTGGGACCCAGGTGGACAGTAGTGTCTCCTTTGATAGTCACATCGCCACAGTAGTCAGGAAGTCCTTCTATGTGGCACACCTCATCATAAAAGGTTCTCATCCAGGAAAAAAGAGGTCATTGTTCCCCCCCCCCCAACTCATCACTCATTAGACCCATTATAGAGTACAACGCCCCTTTTGGAATGTACCTCACAAAACATCTGCAGCAGCTGGAAAGGCCACAGAAGTACCTCACAAAGAGGATTACTGGCCTCAAACAAATGTCCTACACTGACTGCCTCAAAAAACTCCAGCTTTACTCCGTAGCATATTGCCTACTCCGAGGTGATCTCTGCCTAGCATATAAAGCTGTGTCAAACCCAGAGCTGTTGGACATGCTACACCTAATGAAATCCCAATCCCTCCGAGCTACACACTCTAGGGACCTAAACCTTGTCACCACAATAAACAGGACATGTTGGAGGGATAGATTCCTGTCCCAGAGACTTCCTATACTCTGGAACAAGCTGCCCATCTATGTCAAGCAAAGTTCTTCATTACTACTCTTCAAGAGAAATCTTGATGAGTGGATGGGAAGTGGGAAATACACCCCGGGGATCACTTCTGTGTCTCTGCTCGACAGTGGCATGGGAAGGCGGCTTTCTTGGGTGGCATAAGCCATGGAGCCTTGCTGGCTGGGCTTGCGTAGGCCTTTGGACCGATAGCCTAGTACCTACCTATGAACCTATGAGTGCACTTGTGTAGGATTCAGCAGTCGTAACTGCTGTCCATCTGCATGGGTGTCATGAAGTTCGCCAATTCTGCCTTAAGAAGCATGAAGTTGGCTTTGGATACATTTTTTACCGTGTTTTCCTTAATGGTGGGTGGGGGCGGGATGCGGATATCTAGGGTGATTAGCTTATGGTCGGATCTGACCAACGAGGAGTTGACTTCAGGTGTGGAACACCGGTCACTCACTTAATTCCAGTCCTCCTCTTTCTGATACGGATGGGAAGGTTATTGATAAGTATGGGAAAAAGTGTGAACATCTGCAACTTTGGTTTTCAGAATTTTGAATTGTCGGAGTCATATGTTAAAGTTAGTTCTGATAAATTGTGAAAGCATGAGGAATTTTTATCTGCACTTCTTGTGAGTAAAAAATCTGCTTTAAATAACTTAGTTTCTTTTGCACATTTCACTACTTCTTGTTTTTGAAGAGTGTGTGTATGACTCTCTTAATACTTTTTCCAAGGCTGTGGCCACTGGTACTGTTTTAAGGAGGATTGCACAGCTGCATTCTCAGGACCTTCCAGATGATAAAAATAAGATTATCAATTCTCCCTTGAATTGTGTTTTGCCCCCCTACTGCAGATGATCAAAAAGTGTAATGATGAAAGGGGCAAGCTGATGCAGGCAATGTCTAAGATTTTTCAGCCCTTCTTTTCCAAATTTTAACCAAAAAAAAAAAAAAAAAACCAGAATAAACAGTCTCAACATGATTCAGGTAGACATTTAAGAAGGAAAGGCCAGTGAATTCCAAAAAGAAGTCACCAACCTCCCCAAAACCAGGGACAGTTCAATATCTCTGAATATCCCTTCAAGAGACCTTGTAACCCACTCCCACCCATGCCCTCTTTTTTCTTTCTGAAAGTTTTAATCTCCATTTTTTCTTTGGTAACAGATTGCTGTTCTGAATATCATACATCAAGATTACAGATGGCAGTGGGAGGAAATTCCTGCATGTTAAGTTGTCAAACTCGCCTTCATTCTTGCTGGATGGGTTCGGAGCCGATCCTCGGCTCCGACTCGGCACTTGCTAAGCTCGAGAACTCATTTTACCAGCTCAAGGCAACCCTATATCCCATGATGCAAGGCGTAACTACCTCAGATCTTGTTTGCCGCTTCGCGAAGAGGTCTCCTTTTTTACCAGCTCAGGTAAAGCTTCTATTTATAAAGATTAGTCAGGGGTTTTCTCCCTTAACTCCTATTTTTTCATTTGTTGAGTATATTTTAAACTAATAGATAATCTCCTACCCTATATTCCCTCCCTTTACGTTAGGATTTATTCCTCTGTTCAGGCCTTAACCCTCCCCTCAGTTAATTCCTGTCAGGTTGTATGTTGTCTGTTTTTTGGGGGTTAACTGTGTGACTGTTGCGGTTTGTGTATTTTTTGGACATTATTATGTCTAAGGAAGTGAAGGTCTCAGGCTTCAAGAAGTGTGACTCGTGCTGTCAGAAAATGTCTCTGACAGATGGTCACACTTCTTGTGTGTACTGCCTGGGGCCTTTACACCTGCAGGACTCCTGTGCCATTTGTCACTCCTTTAGCCAGAGAGTCCTGCAGGAACGAAGAAACAAATTGATTCTTCGTGGCTTGTTAAAGCCAGAGGGTACTCCGACCAAGGCTGGGTCGGTTAAACCCTCTAAGCCATCTAAAGCCCAGGCTGTAGTTTCGAAGCCTTCGGCTGTGGCTCCGACTCCTTCGGAGTCGAGATCGGCTCCAGCCGGAGCCAATCTTTCCACTTTGGAAGTTGTTGTGTCAGCGCCGTCTGGCTCCGACACACAGATACCCAGTACTTTGTCGGCTCCGGCCGGAGCCGACATGTCTTTATCCAGTATTGGAGCCGATAAGTCTTCGGCTCCATCTGGAACCGAGGGGTCGTCAGCTCCGATGGCTCCATCCAGGAAGAGATCTCGGTCTCCTTCCCTGGAGTCAATTCGTTCGGCTCCGGGATCTCCTCTTTTGTCGGAGCGGAGCCATTGGAGCCGATCTTCAAGATCTTCCAGGCTGTCAGACCACAATTTAGAGAGGGTGGTAAGCAGACTGTTGAAGTCACAGGCACTAGCCCAAATGCTCCATAGCCCGTCTCAACAGACGTCTGCTATTTCTCATCCCCCTGAACTTCCTCCTCCGACTCTCCTTCAGAGTTCGGAGCCGGAGCTTCTCGGAACGGGGACCGTGGGTGCGCAGGAGCCGATACTTCCCCTTTCGGCTCCAACATTTTTGGCTCCGATCTCCTCCATGAGACCTTCCTTGGAGGGATCCGGTCGTCGGGTCTCCCTTGTCGGCTCCGAGGGGGCGAGTGGCATCAGACCCTTGTCCGACCCTGCTCTCCCTCTTGGAGCTTCGGCATTGGTGAGCTCGGCACAGACATCGGCTTCGGAGCCTTCTCTTTCGGTGGGGCCGGTGGGGCCGGGGATTCCTGTTTCTTCGGAGCGGGATTCTTCTGGCCTCCCTGTGAGAGGAGCCTTCGAGGTGATGAGGAGTGTCCTAGCCCCTGAGCTAGGTCAACGGTCTATTCCTTTAGCTCCTCCATCTTCGGTGCCTGTTGATGTCTCTTGCCAGTCTCTTGCTCCCGGACCCAGAGATCCATCGCCCCAGGTTTCCCCATTGGGAATAACTTCCTCTTGCGAGGTTTCTCCTGATCCTGCAGCAGAACCCCCGCATAAGAGGACGTGTAAGAGGAAGCACACAGACTCCCCTGAGTCTACTACATCAGATACCGACTTAGATGAGTCGGAGGGTTCCCCACGGTCCCCCTCTGAGGATGTCTCCTTTTCAGACATCCTGGAACTCCTTAAGCAGAGGGGGAACTGGCCTTCCATTGACCCCTCCGAGGATGAGTCGGTATACCTGGAGGCTTTTGGGTCTCGACCCTCCACCTCCTGGGTGTCTCCGCCTTTCGACCCACTCATGCAAGTAGTGGCTCGGAAGGCGTGGGCAGCCCCAGATTCTGTGGAACCAATTCCTAGGAGGCCCTCCAAATTTATTACAGCTCCTGCAGACAAACAGTTCCTTTCTAAGGGTGTCCCTGTTGATGCTATGGTGGTGGCGGCGGCCACCAAGAAGGAACTTGCTGATCCTTCTGTGCCTGTCCATACTCCTAATAAGGATTCTAGGACCATGGATAGGTACGGCAAGCGGATGTTTTCTTCAGCGACCTTTGCTATGCGTTCGCTGAACTACCTTTGTCACTTTACCAGACTTCAGAGAGACATTCTCAAGGAACTAGGTGAAGTGGTTCAGGATCCTTCGGCGACTGGGGCTCAGGAAAAGATTGCCTCACAGCTAGGAATCCTCAATTCTTTGACTAACTCCTCCATGCGGCTCATTTCTTATGCAGCCGATGGTGCAAGTAGGGCCACATGCACAGGATTGGCACTTAGGCGTCAGGCCTGGATGCGGCTTTGTAATTTTGCAGACCCCTTTAAGGCGTCCTTCACCAATACCCCCTTTGACGGTTCGGCTTTGTTCGGGCCTCAGGTGAAGGATACTTTGATCAGGTGTGAACAAGACGGCAAGACCCTTTCTGCTGTAGGAGTCCATTTCTCCACCCCTTCAAGACCCTATCCAAAGGGTCAGAAGGGAGGGAAAATGTGGTTCCGTAAATCTCAAGGAGTCACGCCGGACACACGTGGTCAGTTTACCCCCAGAGGCAGAGGGGGTAATAATAATAGACGCCGCCCTAGGGGCAGAGGGGGTCCGCAGAATCAGGGTAGCAGGGAGACCCTCCCTGATAAACCCTTCCAGCATCCCAGAGGTGTTGCCCGACTGCCCACCCTTGGAGGCAGTCGGGGGAAGATTGTCGCTGTACCCAATAGCCTGGCATTCCCTCTCTCAAGACAAATGGGTACAGTCGATCATATCCGAGGGTTACAATATCCCTTTCGAGAGGTATCCCGTTCCTCATCAATCCCTTTCAGACGTCTCACCCGGTCTAAGGGAATTGGCAAAGCAGGAGGTATCAAAGCTCCTAGCAAAAAGAGCCGTCCAAATAGTGCCAGCAGACCAAGCAGGATCCGGCATCTACTCAAGATTCTTTTTGGTCCCCAAAAGGATGGGAGATTGGAGACCAATTTTAGACCTCAGCAAACTAAACAAGTTTGTCAAGAAGGCAAGGTTCCGGATGGTCACGCTTCAGTCCACGCTACCCTTTTGCGGTAAGGACAACTGGATGTGCTCAATAGACCTTCCGGATGCGTACTATCATATAAAGATTCACAGGCACTCCAGAAGGTTTCTCCGCTTTCGGCTGGGGTCCAGCCATTTTCAATTCAGAGCCCTGCCCTTTGGCCTCACTACAGCCCCCAGAGTGTTTACCAAATGTATGGCAGTGGTTACGGCTCATCTGAGACGTCAAGCATTCCAGGTGTTTCCGTATCTAGATGACTGGCTCCTCTCCGCCACCACCAGGCATCAACTTCTCAAGGCCAGAGACTACACTCTGCAAACCTGCAAACAATTGGGGATTTCAATAAACTTCGAAAAATCTTCTCTGTCGCCTTGCCAATCTATTACCTTTATAGGCGCAGAATTAAACACTGTCAGTATGTCAGCCAGACTCACAAAACAAAGAATTCTGGACATTCAGAAGTATGTTCGGATCATATTACTCAGCAAGAAGATCAGAGCCAAATTTGTCCTGAAGGTTCTGGGTCTTATGGCTGCGGCCATTGTTCTACTGCCATTAGCCCGCTTCCACATGCGTCTTCTGCAGTGGATGTTGTTCGCTCAGTGGTCATTCCAGCAGCTCCCTATGAGTCACGAGATTTTAGTCACGCAGTTGTGCAAGAGTCATCTAACCTGGTGGATGTCTTCTCCTCTGCTCCATCAAGGCCGACCGTTTGTTCCCCCAGTTCCGGTTGCCACAGTCACTTCGGATGCCTCCCTAATCGGGGGGGGGGGCATTATCAGGGCAGGATGGTCCATGGGACTTGGCAACCCATAGAATACCATCTGCACATAAATGTCCTAGAGATGAGAGCAGTGCTTTTAACGTTGCAAGCCCTCAGCGACTTTCTTCCCTTGGGGACTATTGCAGTTCAGACGGACAACATGTCTGTAGTCTGCTATATCAACAAGCAGGGCGGGACCAGGTCCTACCCACTGTGTCGAGAAGCTCTCAGACTTTGGCAATGGGCGATCTCCTCTCATCGGTTTCTGATAGCAATGCATATCCCCGGGAGATACAACCTCTTAGCGGACAGATGGAGCAGAGCTATTCTCATGCCACACGAGTGGTCTCTCAAGCAATCGGTAGTGGACGAGATTTTTCAGAAATGGGGCTTCCCTTCCTGCGACCTTTTTGCTACACCCCAAAACAGCAAATGCCCGGACTTCTTCACCCTCTTTCCTCTACCAGGCCATTCCCCGAGAGACTCTCTAACCCAGGATTGGCCCCGGGGACTTCTGTATGCCTTTCCTCCATTTCCACTGATACCACAAGTTATTCAGAAAGCTACCGTATTGAGAGCCAAGTTGATCCTCATTGCCCCCTACTGGCCTCGACAAATTTGGTTTCCGTCCCTACATCGTCATCTCCTGGCGCAGCCTTGGCATCTGGACCCAGTTCCAGACCTTCTGACCCACCAGTCGGGTCAACCGCACCGGGCCATTTGTTCTCTCAACCTCACTGCTTGGTTGCTCCACTTCCTTCCTTAGCCAGGCTTCCTATGATTTCTAACCCCGTTAGGAATATCATAGTGGCTTCTCTAAAGTCCTCCACCAGAAAGATTTATGCTAGTAAGTGGAAACGTTTTTCTTTCTGGGCGAAGTCTAAAGACTTAGATCCCTTTACTGCTCCAGTGCATTCAGTTTTGGACTTCTTAGCAGAGATTTTTCAAGCAGGGTCTTCTTCTTCTACAGTTAAAGTCCAATTGGCAGCAATCTCTAATTTTCATGTTGGTTTAGCGGATCAAAACATAATGTCCCACAAGCTTTGCAAAGCCTTTCTCAGAGGTATATTTCTCCTGAAGCCTCCAATCAGAGATCCTCCTCCGCAATGGGATTTGAACTTAATGCTGGCATCCTTGATTCTACCCCCCTTGGAACCGGCTGCTACATGCTCTTTAAAGTTTCTTTCCTGGAAAACAATTTTCTTGGTGGCTGTTACTTCAGCTAGAAGGGTTTCTGAACTTCAGGCCCTCTGTGTCCGTTCCCCTTACTTGGTTTTTCACAAAGATAGGGTATCTTTAAGACCTAATCCACCTTTTTTGCCCAAAGTTGCTTCCCAGACGAATCTGAATCAATCTATTGATTTGCCAGTTTTTTTTCCCTAATTATTCAGACAAAGCTGAACAAAAACTTCATTGCTTAGATGTCCATTGTCAACTCAGGTATTATTTGGACAGAACTAAACAATTCAGAAAATCTAATCAACTATTCCTTTCTTAGGCAGAGAACAGAAAAGGTCTCCCAGTCTCTAAAGTGACCTTATCCAGATGTCTGTCTTCTATCATTTCTTATGTTTATCATCTTAGAGGCAAACAACTGTCCTCTAAACCAAAGGCACATTCTACCAGGAGCCTGTCCACATCCACAGCCTTTCAGGATAGGCTACCTATTGACACCATTTGTGCAGCAGCCACTTGGGCCACTCCTCACACCTTTGTCTCTCATTACAAATTGGACTTGGCCTCCAGGGACAGGGCTAGGTTTGGTTCCACAGTTCTGAAGAGTCTGTTCCATTGAGCCACCCAGGATAGAGGTGCTAGGGACGCGGTCCCATCCAGCAAGAATGAAGGCGAGTTTGACAACTTAACATTTAGAAGTTATGTACATACCATAACGTTCCATGTTAGTTGTCTTCTCTCGCCTTCTTTCTTGCGCCCCTCCCTCCTTCCCCCTGGCCTGGACTGATCTTGAGGTTGTACCTTCCTTTGTTGGAGGTGTTGTCACTCTTTCCAAGAGTTCCCAGTAGGAAGAGTCATTATTGTTAGTGGCTATCGGCCTAGTTTCTCCTACATTTAGTAATCTTCTTCCTGGGGAAGAAGTGTTTTTTGGCAGGGTTTTCTTCTAGCTACCAAATGAGATCTGAGGTAGTTACGCCTTGCATCATGGGATATAGGGTTGCCTCGAGCTGGTAAAATGAGTTCTCAAGCTTAGCAAGTGCCGAGTCGGAGCCGAGGATCAGCTCCGAACCCATCCAGCAAGAAAGAAGGCGAGAGAAGACAACTAACATGGAACGTTATGGTATGTACATAACTTCTAATTTTTCGACAGTCATTCATCATCTTCCAGAATAGACTGTATTGTTTCCACCTGTTCTTCATCACATGGTGTCCCAAGAACTAATAAAACCTGTTCCTCCTCCCCAAGAGGGGTAGAGTATTTATTCAAGGATGTTCCTAGTGCTAAAGAAAAAAAAATGCTTGGAGACCAGTTTTGAATCTTTCTTTCGTAAACCTATTTGTGATAGTGCCCTAATTCAAAACGGTTGCCACTTCACAACCTGTTGCCTCTTCTTACTCTTTCAAGTTTCCTGGTAACAATAGACTTGTAAGATGTTTATCATCACATTCTTAGTCATCCAGACTTCAAATGTTTCTTAAAGTTTTGTATGTCTGGCTCACGTTATCAGTTCTCTCTCTATATCAACCTTTGGACTATCCACTGTATCAAGAGTGCTCACAAAGTGTCTAGCTTCAGTTATAGATCAGTGCAGGCTGCAGGGTATCTTTTCCTAACTTAGATGACTTGCTTATCTTTGCAGAGTCTTTTTCTAAGTGTCAGGAATTTCTCTCTTGTGTGAAAGATCTCTTACACAAGCTGGGATTCCAAGAGAAGAGTCAAAAGTCTTTCCTGACTCCCTCACACAGGATTGTGTTCCTAGACACATCAGTTGAACGAACTTTTCTTCCACAAGAAAAAAATAGATCCTTATTTAGATCTTTTTCGGTGGTGGTGCTGCGGTAGCATTGTCGCCTCACAGTAAGACGCTGTCCGGTTCGATTCTTGGCTAGATCATCTTCTGTGTGGAGACATGCATGAATGGGCGTACCTTCGTTGAAGGTTGTGCGTCAGAGCTGGCAACTCGGTACGTAAAAATCAACTGCTAATCATTAGCGGACCGGAGTTCCGCTGTGGCGACCCCTAACCGGGAAAAGCTGCAAGACATAACATTTAGATCTTTTTCTAAGCTTTTCTGCTTAGACATTGGTCACTGGGAGGGAATACCTTAGGATTTGGGGTCTTCTGACATCTTTATTTCTCATGATAGCTCTGGCAAGACTCCATATGAGAAAGATACAGTGGTATTTGAAGTCTCTTTGATCCCAGCATGATCATCTTTTATCTTTTCAAATCCCAGTGCGGGGTGTTGTCCGAAGAAAAATCATTTGGTGGTAGATAACAGATATCCTTAAATCCAGGTATTCCCACTTCTCTGTCTGCTTCAGAGCAGTCCATCACCACAGAAGCTTCAGACTTTGCTTGGGGAGCAGTTTAAGGAGGGATAAAAGTGCAGGGATGTGGGGCACCAAAGAAAGAAGCAAACACATAAATATCTAAGAGCAACTTGCCCTAATCAAGGTACTGGACTCTCTCACCCATCTTTGGCTGCCAGGTCCTCTCTAAGTGGTTTCAGACAATGCCACGGTTGTGGTACATCAGCAAGCATAGGGGAACCCAGTCATACTCCCTTTGCAGACTTGCTTTGTTAGCTTTGGATATAGCTTCACAGCACAGTCTCACTCTACAGGCATCTTACATTTCATCAGAGCAAAATTGTGTGGTAGACAAGCTGAGCAGGACAAGGGTCAACCCTTACAAATAGAAACTAGATCAGGGGGTCTTTCCAACATTTGATCCATTTCTGGAGATTTCCATGAACAGACCTTTCTGCCACCTCTTTGAACAATCAACTGGCAGGATTCTATTCCAGGACTCTATGCAAGAAGGCCTGGAAGACAGATACCTTTTCTTTTCTTTGGACTGGAATGCTTTCCCACCCTTTCCAGTAATGTCCAGGGTATTTATGAAGATTCAGAAGGAATACCCCCTTGTGGTGACTCCTCCTGGCCTAGGCAACTGTGGTTCTTGCTTATTTCGAAAATGACCAGGGGCAGTTACCACAAACTTCTTCATAGACTGGATCTACTCACACAAGAACAGGAGTGTTTGATACACCCCAACATCAATCATTTTCAGTTGACTGCCTGGATGATAAGGTCTTAATTCTTTTTAAGCACCTGTTTACTGAGGACATGCAACAGGTACTAATGGAGGCAAGAAAGCCTGCTACTAGAAAATCATATATTAGCAAATGGAAAAACGTTTTCTAGTTGGTGCCAACAATATAACCAGCACCAATTCAGGTTACTTGTCTGTAGTTTTACAATATTTGTGTGAGTTACTATCTTATGACCTTTCTTATTACTCTGTCACAATTCATTTATTGGCCATTTCAGCATGTCTGTCCATGGATCCTCCTGTTTTAAGACAGTCTCATGTCAATATGTTCTTGAAAGTGGTTTTGCATAAGAAGCTGCCAAGTAAACCAGTGGCCTCTCCTTGGGATCTTAATTTTGTGTCAAGAGAAGTTATACTTACTCCATTTTAACCAGCTAATCTGGCTGACTTGAGATTCTTAGCATGGAAAACATTTTCACTGATTGCTCTGACCTCTGCAAGAAGGATATCTGAAGTGCAAGCTCTTATATTGAGTCACCCCTACCTGATTTTCCTTAGGGACAAGTTTTTTTTTTTGAGAACTAATCCTTCCTTTATGCCCAAAGTAGGATCTAAGTTTACTGTAAACCAAAATAACAGTCTTCCCAGTTTCTTTACTGAATCTGAAAATGTCCATAGACAACTCACATACTATCTCGACAGAACTATCTCTCTCTCTCTCTCTCGCTCAGATCTTCAGATCAATTAGGTGGTAGTCCTCTAAATACAGAAAATGTAATAAAGGATCTGGGGACCCAAGTAGATAGTAATCTCTCCTTTGATAATCATATTGCCAAGGTGGTTAGAAAATCCTTCTATGTGGCCCACCTAATCACAAAAGGGTTCGCATTTAGAACAAAAGAGGTTATTGTGCCTCTCTACTCATCACTCATTAGACCCATCATAGAATACAACACCCCATTTGGGATGTACCTTACAAGACACCTGCAACAGCTGGAAAGACCACAAAAGTACCTCACCAAGAGGATTACTGGCCTCAAACATATGCCCTATGCAGCCCGACTCAAGAAACTCCAGCTGTACTCAGTTGCATACTGCTTACTCAGAGGTGATCTCTGCCTGACATACAAGGCCATGTCCAACCCAGAATTGATGGACATGCTCCAACTAAAAAAAAAACAAATCCCGGAGAGCCACACACTGTAGAGATATAAACCTCACCACAACGATAAATAGGACATGCTGGATGGATAGATTCTTATCCCAGAGACTCCCCATGCTTTGAAACAGGATTCCAGTATACATCAGGCAGAGCCCCTCACTAACACTCTTCAAGAGAAACCTTGACGGGTGGATGGGAAACAGAAAATTTACCCTGGGGATCACTGCAGTGGCTCTGCTGGACAGTGGCGCAGGGAACTAATGGTTCTGCTGGACAGAGGCATGGGGAACTAATCTAAGGGGGCAGCGAAAGCCAACACATTCTTGCTAGGCTTATAAATGCCCTTGGGCAGATAGCCTAGTACTTACCTATGAACCTAATTGTTTATTTCTTGTGAAGGTAAGAAGAAGGGACAACTTGTGTCAAAACAGACCATTTCCAAATGTTTGTCTAAGGCTATTATGTTTTGTTATACAGACTATAACAAAACTGTTCCAGACAGGATCAAGGCTTTCTCTGCCTGGCCATGGCTTCATCTGTGGCTTTTTGGAGAGGGTTGGATTCAAGAAATATTCTGAAAGCTGCTACTTAGTTCTCTGTAGACATTTTTATAAAGCACTTTAAGCTTGATTCCCTCTCTTGGTCCAGATCAATCTTTGCTAGGACCATTCTCCAGGAGTTCTTGGACACTTTTCCTTCCATCCCCTAAATATAATAATTTGTGATAATCTACCCATATAGCTAAGGCTACTGCAGCAGTGATTAATATGTTGAACATCATATTGTTGTGGAAGTTGAACTTACCAGAAGAGAAGTTCGAATGATCACTGATGCAGTAGCTGCTCCTTCCCTCAACCCCCCTTGATTTTTTGTTGTGTTTTTTATGGTAGGGTATAGACATTTTTTTGTTGTTGTTGTTCCTAGAATTGTCCTTTCAGGGCTTCATCTTGCTCTGTCTGTTGGCAGGAAAGCTCTGAAGGGCTTTGCACCCAAACGTGTCTATTAGTAGGCTCAACTCGAGCTGCTTGACAGTTTGGGCAGATGGAAGGTGCCCTGAAGCTTTGAAAGATTTCTAGCCATTGTATCCTTGGCAGGATCTAATCCATATAGGTAAGGCTACTGCAGCAGTGATAATTTGAATATCTGCTGTTATTCTTAGTTCAGCTTACACAACTGCACTTTTCTTAAACCACTCTCTTAACTCTCTGGCTTCCTTTGACATTGTCCTTTCAGCTACTGCAAAGTATAGGTCAGCCATATCCTCTTAGACTGTTCAATTGTCCAAACCGGGCATGCTAGAATCAGCTTTACTAGGATATGGAGACATACTGTGGATGCTGCTGGATGTGGCTGTGGTAATAGACCTCTTGATGATATTCCTTCTCCTAGTCTGTTATTAAGAATACTTGTAAAGAAAAAAAAGGTAAAACACTGTTGATAAAAAGACATGGTATCTGTAAGAAAAGATAATTTCTTTCTTTAGCTAAGAAATTGTTACAGTCAGTTAATCCTGGTACGCAGAATGCAGTACCTGTTCATCAGGTCAGTAGAAACATTCCTCAGGAAGACATGTTAGATGATTCTAACATAGACAGAGCTTTGTCTTCTGCAGATTCTCAAGCCCAAAACTCTGATGTTGAGGAAGCCTGCTCCTCACAACTTTCTTTGGAGGAATTTTCTTTCTCAGATTATTGCAAGGCTAAATGAGGTGTTCTATGGGAACACATTGATGTTTCCCTTGAACTGAGGAGGTAATACAGTATGCTACAAGTGGATAGTCCTCATTCTGTTCACTTTCCTCCTCTAGTGCCAGCCTTATAGAATATTACTGCCTGCAACAACGTTAATTCACAACCTTCAGTCCCAAAAAGGCAGACAGATTTTACAAAGTTTCTTAAATTGTTAAGATTTTGTTTTCTCACCTTACTGTAGGTCTAACCCTGCAGCAATCTCGACATTTTTGCCAACGGAGAACATGCTTCTGGTATCATCCAACCCTTCCTCTGTGGATAAGAAGGGGTAGATTTTAGACAGGTTTGGTAAGATATTTTTTTTTATTCTTCCACTTTTGTGCATTAAAGTCTTAACTAACAGATCCATATGTGGAGGTTTGTTCTTTTTTGCATAGACAGTTTGAGAGCTCTAGCTACCACTCTTACCCCTGAAGGTAATGCCTATCTTAATTCTATTGTTTCCAACATTTCTCAAGTATCTAAACATGCCATAAGGAATGTGTATAATTGTGCAGATACTGTGGTACTCTGTCTAGAGTCACCGCTACTGTTTTGGGGAGGTATGCCTGGGTACATAATCAAAAGTTTTATGATGAAGTAAGGTCTGAAACTTAGAATTTGTTTTTTTTTTTTTTTTTTTTTTTTTGGCCCACTTGACCCTCAGTTCCTCTAATAATTTGGTAAGAGAAGGAAATTAATTCAGGGAGTTTACAAGACTTTTTATCCCCACTTTTTACAAATCTCCCAGATCCTGTTTCACATCTAAGAAACAAAACAAACAATCCCAGCCTCCTCAAGCTGAATAGGGAAACATGAAGAGATGGCAGGATAGGAACAATAAAAAAACAAGGATCATTTCCTAGAAAGGGACAGTCTGCAACTTCAGAATGACTATGTAAGTATCCTCCCTCTTTCCTCCTCCCCTTCTGCCCCTATATTTCAAAACCAGTCCCAACAGCTGGCTCTGTAGATTCCCTTCTGGCATCAGATTTTGGCAGTCTCATGTGTGTTAAAGGTAGATGTTATGTGATCCTATCTCGCCTACATTCTGACTGATGGGTTCGGAGCCGATCCCTCGGCTCGACTGCACGCTTATGCCAAAGAGCGAAGTCTCTTATTGGCTGAGCTTACTATATCCCAGGATGCACCACTACCAGTCCCCAGATCTCGCTTTGCCGCTAATCTGCAAGACGTGGTCTCGAGCTGGCTGAGCTAAGTAGTAATTTTACTAACTTTTTCTGTCAGGAATTTCTTGTTCTATTCACAAAAAGCTGTTTTAGCGGCTATTCTTCACTTTTGTGTGTGTTTGGAGTTTGTTAAAGACTTGTTGTGTGATTGGGTTGAGTTTGGTAGGCCTCCTTCATCTTAGGGCCTTCCAGGTCAGTCAACCTCCCTTAAAACTTACAGGGTTTCAAAATACCCTTGTTTTTTGCAAAGCGATAACTGTAACCTATTATTAGGTAGTGTTAAACAGAAAGTTAGTTGTATTTTTTCTGTCAAAATCACTTGTTTTTTTTCCATAATGTCTCAAAATCCTAGGCCTTCGGGCTTCAAAAAATGCACCAAATGCAGTTTTAAAATGTCCATCACAGACGATCACTCGCTCTGTGTGTATTGTTTGGGTGCAAAACACTTACAGGAGTCATGCAGCGTGTGTCACGCTTTTTCCTCTAGGGTCCTCCAGGAGAGGAAAAATAAATTAATTCTTAAGGGGTTAATAAAACCTTCTTTTGAAGAAGCCTTGGCATCCTCTCCTTCTCCGGCTAAAGAAAAGGCGTCGGTTCCGACCAGTCCGTCGGATCCGACCGCCAAGAGACATAGGCAGGCCTCTCCTTCGGCTCCAAGGACTTGAGCCGAGGATGGAACGGTCTGCCTCGATGCCACCAGTCTCGACTCCTCTGGCTTCGGAGCCGATGGCTGGGGCATCGAGGCGGGTCACCTTCGCCGGCTCCACTGGTCTCGGAGCCGACAAGGTCGCCAGCTCAGACACTTCCTCCTCGGCGAAGTCCACCTCGGCACCGATGGAATCTAGTGTGTGTATTCCTTGGCGCCGATAGTCATCGAGTCGCCTCGAGCCGGGTCCCCTAGCCCTTTGGGGCCGTTGGAGAGGCCTCTCGAACCCGTTCAGTTTCCTCTCGGTCTTTGAGGATGTCGGATTCAGATATAGACAGGGTGCTCCAAAGACTATTCCAGTCCCCAGTCTTCCAAAAATTTGTTTCGGTTCCGACCCAGTTGGCTTCGGAGCCGATAGCCCAAGCCCCCATTGCCATTCCTCCTCCGACTGCTTCGGCTCCGTCGGAGCAGGTACTGTTGGAGCCGGTGGAGATCTTAGGGTCGGCTCCGACCCTTACTCCAACCCGGGCCTTCGGGTCCGAGTTTGGTACACGGACTTCTTCGGCTGGACCGGGGTGATGTTTCGGGACCGATGCTGGTTCCGAGCCTCCTCTCGGTGCTTGCTGCGGGACTTCCGTCGGCTATCATGGCTACGGGGACCGGACACTCCCAGGATTCTGGGGTCCGCTTTCAGAGCCATGAGGAGTGCCTTGGCCAAGTCTTCTTCGCCATCTCTCCGGCTTTACCGCACCTTCCCTGGGCGTGGAGACTGGGTCTTTGGCAGTTCCCCTGTCCGTAGGCAGCGGAGCCCCTGGGCCTGAGGTTACCCCCATTGGGGGTTCCTCCTGAGGGTTCTTCGGAGTTGTCTTCGAGGAACCCCAAGGAAGAGATCGTGCAAGAGGAAGCACGTGGACTCCCCCGAGTCTATTACATCGGACACTGATCTTGATGATGCAGAGGGGTCCCCGAAGTCGTCCTCGGATGATGTCTCATTTGCAGACATCTTAGAGATCCTCAAACAACGAGGCGGCTGGATATCCAAACACCCCTCTGCTGATGAGTCAGTGCTCCTCAAGGCCTTTGGGGCTCAGCCCTCCGCCTCCTGGGTGTCTCCGCACTTCGACGAGCTTATGGATTTAGTTTGTCGGAGGGCGTGGGAACATCCAGATACCGTGGAACCAGTCCCTTCTCGTCCAAATAAATTTTTGTCTGCTCCCCCCGAGAAGGAGTTCCTCACTAAAGGCGTGGCTGTAGATGCCATGGTGGTGGCATCTGCTACACAACAGGACGTGGCAGAGGCTTCAACGTCCGTCCATCCTCCTAATAAGGAGTCTAGGAGCATGGACAGGTAGGAAGCGCACCCTGACTTCAGCGGCCTTTACTTTAAGGTCTCTGAACTATTTGGCACATTTTACCAGGCTTCAGAGGGATCTGGTCAAGGAGATGTCAGATTCCCTCTCGGTAACCTACCTGAGCAGCTAGCCCAGTCGGTTAGCTCTCAGTTGGCTATCCTTACGTCAATTTCTAACTCGTCCATGAGGCTCATTTCCTATGCGGCCGAGTATGGTAGAGCGGCAGGCACAGGCGTGGCTCTCACGGAGACAAGCCTGGCTCCGCTAGGTCAGTTCTTGGAAGCCTTCAAGTCTTCCTTCCGACGCTCCCTTTGATGGGTCCTCCTTGTTTGGACCTAAGGTTAAAGACACCCTTACCGCTGTGAGCAAGAGGGAAAAACTTTATCTGCCGTAGGTGCCCGTTATTCCACTCCCTTCGGCCTTACCCCAAGGCTAAAGGAGGGGGAAGATGTGGTTCCATAAATCTGCAAGTTTTTCCCCAACAGCAGGAAGATTCCCCTTCCAGAGGCAGAGGACGGGAAATTATTCTGGGAGACGCCGTCCCAGAGGCGGCAGAGGGCCCGCAATTCTGGAGACCGCGAGTCCTTTCGTGGCTCTTCAGCCTCCCACACATCATGAGGGATTGCCCGGCTGTGCTGCTCGAGCCAGTCGGGTGTCGTTGCCAAGCACCTAAAAGCCTGGGAGTCAATCACTCAGGACAGATGGGTGCTTCGATCATTGCCGGAGGTTACACCATCCCATTCACATACTCACCCCCACCGTCCAAAAAAATCCCGGACCCACCACCCAGTCAAAGGGAAATGGCAGCCGCAGAAGCTTTAAAGCTGCTAGAAAAAGGAGTCATCCAACCGGTCCCCACAGACCAGATCGGATCAGGAAATTACTCCAGGTTCTTTTAGTGCCAAAAGACAGGGGACCTGAGACCAATATTGGATCTCAGCAGACTGAACCAATCCGTCACGAAATCCAAATTCAATGGTCACGTTACAATCCATTCTCCCATTGTTGGAAAAGGATGTTTGGATGTGCTCCATAGACCTCAAGGACGCCTATTATCACATACCGATACATCAGGCGTCCAGGAGGTATCTGCGCTTCAGCCTGGGAGTCAGTCATTACCAATTTTGTGCTCTGCCCTTTGGTCTCACCACAGCCCCCAGGGTGTTCACCAAGTGTTTGGCAGTAGTGACGGCTCACCTGAGAAGTCTTGGATTCCAAGTGTTTCCCTATCTGGACGACTGGCTCCTGACTGCCACCACCAGGCATCTACTAATGGACAACCTCAAAGCCACCATCTCCCTGGGTGCTACCCTGGGGATTACATTCAATTGGTCAAAGTCTGTCTTGCTGCCCTCTCAGCGCATAAGGTTCATAGGAGCAGAGATAGACTCAAAATTGATGCGCGTCTTTCTTCCTGCCGAAAGGATCCAAACTTTACAGGGCCAAGTTCAAGCTCTGATCTCGAGATCCAAAGCCCCAGCCAGGATAGTTCTACAAGTTTTAGGTTCAATGTCTGCCACGGTTCTTTTAGTTCCTCTGGCAAGATTGCACATGAGGATTCTTCAGTGGCTATTGTCAACTCAATGGTCCTTTCAGGATCTTCCCTCAATCATCACATCATGATTACGGAAACATGCAAACGGGACCTTCGCTGGTGGCTTCAGACATCCAATCTAAATCAAGGAAGCCCTTTGTTATTCCCTCTCCAGTGGTTACCCTGACGACAGATGCCTCCCAGATAGGGTGGGGGGGGCATTGTCTGGGCAGGTTGGTTCAGGGCTCCTGGCTTCCAGACGAAGCTCTTCTCCACATCAATGTGTTGGAGATGAGGGCTGTACTTCTATCCCTACAGGCCTTACACGAGTTTCTTCCTCAGGGCATCATCGCCATCCACACAGACAACATGTCGGTGGTCTGGTACCTGAACAAACAAGGAGGGACCAGATCTTACCCCCTTTGCAGAGAGGCCATGAGGGTGTGGGAATGGGCTGTAGCTACCAACCGCTTCTTGGTAGCGACCCACATTCCGGGGAAATCAAATATATTGGCGGACAAATTGAGCAGGACAATTCTCTCTCCTCACGAGTGGTCCCTAAACGAAACAGTAGCAGCTCAGGTTTTCAGGAGATGGGGGACGCCGTGCTGCGACCTTTTTGCAACTCCACTGAACACCAAGTGCAAAAGGTTTTTCTCCTTGACTCCACATCAGGGAGTACCAGCTATGGATGCTCTAGCACAACCTTGGCCAACAGGGCTACTTTATGCCTTTCCTCCGATTCCACTTCTCTCCAAAGTCATTCAAAAAGCTTCCCAATTGGGGTCCGCAATGATACTGATTGCCCCATACTGGCCTCGTCAGGTATGGTTTCCTTACCTGAAGAAACATGCGGTGGACGGTCCGTGGACTTTAGACCTAATTCCGGACCTGGTAATTCATCAGTCGGGACAACAGCATCAGTCCCTATGATCTTTGAAGTTGACAGCTTGGCTCCTCCACTTCCGACTTTAGTCAGAAGTCACACATTAGACCCGGAAGTTGTTCACATTTTATCTTCGGCCCACAAACCCACCACTAACAAATTGTACCTCAGTAAGTGGAAGAGGTTTGCTATCTGGGCTCAACTCAAGGGCTTAGACCCTATCACTGCTCCTATCCCAGAGGTTTTGAAATTTTTAACATCCCTATTTAATCAGGGATCTTCTGTCTCTACTATTAAAGTCCAACTAGCGGCAATCTCTAAATTTCACGAGTCCATGGATCCTCCATTGATGAGCTGCAGACTGTGCAAAACATTCATTAAAGGTGGTCTGTTGAGACCCCAGTTTATCATCCTGCACCTCCGTGGGATCTAGATTTAGTGCTTCGCATTGACATCTTCCCCGTTCGAACCGGCTGCTACTTGTGAGTTAAAATATCTGTCTTGGAAAACTGCTTTCTTAGTTGCAGTTACTTCTGCAAGAAGAGTTTCAGAGCTTCAAGCCCTGTCCATTAAACCACCGTACTTGATTTTCCACAAGGACAGAGTATCTCTTAGGCCTAATCCATCCTTTGTCCCAAAGGTCTGTTCTAATCTTTGTCTCCAACAGTCTCTAGAGCTACCAGTTTTCTTCCCAAATTTCTCCAATGAAGCAGAATATACTTTCCATAAATTGGATGTTCACAGGCAATTACGCTTCTATTTAGACAGGACTCAGCAACTTCGTAAGTCAGACCAGTTGTTTGTGTCCTTCTCAGATAATAAATTGGGTGAACTATCACAAAAGCTACTATTTCCAAATGGATTAGAGATTGCATAACTCAGGCTTAATCTTCTTGAATAAGCAACTTACAACATCTATTAAAGCTCATTCTACCAGAGCTATGGCTACTTCTATAGCTTTTCATTCCAAGCTCGCTATATCGAGATTTGTGCTGCGGCTACTTGGTCCAATCCACACACTTTCATTTCCCACTACAAATTGGATGTGCCATCTAAAGGACGAGCATCATTTGGTTCCACGGTACTCAGGAGTGTTTTCCAGTGGGCCACCCAGGATTCAGGTGCTAGGGACGCTGTCCCATCAGTCAGAATGTAGGCGAGATAGGATCACATAACATCTTTTAGTTATGTACTCACCATAACTTCAGATGTTTGGGATCCATCTCACCATTCCTAATACCCACCCTCCTTCCCCCTGCCTTGGAGATCAGAAGAGATTGAACGGTTTTGAGTTCTACTGTTCTATCTTGTTTCATCTGACAATGTTATATAAGCAGGGCGTGCATGTGTGCATGTATGCGGACAAACTAGATCTGGGGGACTGGTAGTGGTGCATCCTGGGATATAGTAAGCTCAGCCAATAAGAGACTTCGCTCTTTGGCATAAGCGTGCCGAGTCGGAGCCGAGGGATCGGCTCCGAACCCATCAGTCAGAATGTAGGCGAGATGGATCCCAAACATCTGAAGTTATGGTGAGTACATAACTAAAAGTTCAGGAGGGATGCAGTTGACACTGAATATAAATACCTCCTTTCAACAGAGTTCCTCCCCACCCTATGAACCAAAAAGTTTTTCCTCGGGTTCTTCACCACTTACGAGAAATAGAACCAGTGCCATTAAATCAAAGGTTAGGCTTCTAGTCCAGAATATTTCTTGTATTAAAGAATGTGTCTTCTGGGAGACCAGGTCTAGATCTTTCCTTCCTAAATTTGTATGTGAAAGTTCTAAAATTCAAGATGTTGACCCATCAGAATTTGTTACCTAAGGAAAACTTCATGGTATCATTGGACTTAAAAGATGCATACCATTGCATCCCCATAGTCAAAGACATCAGGACATTTTTCAGATTTGCTGTGTCTGGGTCACATTATTAGTTATGTGCCTTGCCCTTTGAGTTATGCTTTAAGTGTATCTACAACTGCTTAGCTGCAATCATAGCTTATTGCAGACTGAATGGCATTTTTCCATATTTAGACAAATTATTTATTTTTGCAGAGTTTTTTCCAGCTGTCAAAAGGCATTAATTTGGGTTTTACCTCTTCTGACAAATCTGGAATTCCAGATAAATATTCAGAAATCCTCCTTGACCCCATCACACAGGATTGTCTTTCTGAAATGTCTTACTGGCACTTTGTAGCAAAATACATTTTTGTAGGCGCAAGTGAAGGTGGATTTTTATCTGGGCTTTTCAGCTCAGTCTCAGACTTCAGCCAGAGAGTATCTTGTGATTGTAGGCCTCATGGCTTCTATGATTCTCATGGTTCCTCTTCTCAGGTTATGTATGAGAAAAATTCACTGGTTTATGAAAAACAAATGGACTCAGCATTTGCATCCTCTGGGCTTTCAGATTCCAGTCTTGGAAATGCACTGGTGGAGATCACAAATTCAAGCAAGTGCAGAGCTCCCCTTTTCTCCGCTACCTCCAAGTCAATCTGTAATATGGACACCTTTGATTTTGCTTTGGGGGGGCAGTTTCAGTGGGGATAAAGGTGCACGCCTGTGGGATTCCTCAGACAGACCAAAGCACATAAACATCAAGTAGATGTTGGCAGTGACCCATGCCTTAAAATCTGTTAATCTATTGTCTCCAGCACCTTTCCATGTGATTACAGACAACACCTCAGTAATATGGTACATCAGCATGCAAGAGGGTGCAAGGTTGTACCCTGTAAATATGCTGGATGTGATGACTTTACCAGTAGCTCTTCTGCACTCATTAACTCCCCAAGCATCATATACAGTGTCAGAACAGGACCAGAACAGAACATCATGAATGGAAGCTGAATGAAGAGGGTCTTCCAGGAATTGACCCAGTTAGATTTGTTTGCTTCCTTTCAAAAGAGACATCTCAAAAAAGTCTGCTCCAGGACCCCTTGCATAGAAGCCTGGAAAATAAATGCTTTCTCATTTCCATGGAAGGGATTGCACTTTGATTTGTTTCCACCCTTTCCACTGATATCTAGGATAATTCTGAAGAAAGGACTCTCCAAAATAATCATGGTGACCCCCTTTTTGCCTAGGTAGTGTTGTTGCTCACTACTCAGAACTGGTTAGCGGCAGTTTCCACAGGTTTCCTTGCAGACTGGACCTACTCACACATTACAGGTGGAGTTTTCTACACCCAGTCTCAAACATCTTATGCTAACTGTCTGGACGATTCAATTCTAATTTCTTTTAGGCACCTCTTTTCAGAGGATGTGCAGCAGGTACTATAGGAGACAAGAAACTACTAGAAAATCTTACACTGGCAAATGGAAGAAATTTTTGGGTTGGTACCTTGCCAATAACCAGAGTCCAGTTAGGGATTATGTACCTACCAGTGGTGCTCAAATATGAGTTACTAGCCTGTAACCTTGTATACTCTTCTATCAATATACATCTTGCAGCCATTTCAGCATGTCTGCCCATGGATCCCCTTCTTTCTTCTCTCTTTATTGTCAAAGTGTCAGATAGTTTCAAAAGGGAGTGTTACACCTGAGACAGCCTCTTGGACAGGTTCCTCCTCCTTGTGATCTCAATTTTGTGCTAGAAAAAAAGTGTGTTTTGCTTTTGTTTATCTGGTTTGTCTGACTGGGTTTAGTCAAAAACCTCTTTTCTTTGTAGGCCCTGAGAAAGTAGTTCCAAAATATTCTGAGTATTTTTAAACAGACATTTAGTAATATACATGAATACACAGTAAGCGATGTACATTAACAGTTACACACATGCATTCAAAATACTTATGCATTAATAGATGTTGAACATTAAGGATTTGAAGAGGTGTATTAGTGTGTTTGTCAGATACATATGATTAGTGCTTTGAAAACTGTCTCCCTTTGTACCTACTAGTCAGGATGACTCAAGGTTCATTGTGTGGAAAACGACTTTCCTGGTTGTTGTGACATCTGCAAGAAATGAGTTGCAAGCTCTCTGGTTTTTCATAGAGACTGGGTCACTTTGTACACAAACTGCTCTTTCAAAGTTGCTTCAGAGTTCTTACTGAATCGGGCCATCAATCTGTCTGCTCTCTATCCAGATGCAAAAAAGAATGGAGAAAAAACTCTTCACACTTTGAATGTACATAGGTAACTCAGGTACTATCTTGACAGATCAAAGTCCTTTAAAAAGCTAACCATCTCTTTATTTCCTAGTCTAGGAATAAGAACGATCAACTGTAGTCTAAACAAACTATTTCCAGGTGGTTGTCTGCTATTCCTACTATCACTATGGAAAATCCATTCCAAGAAGTGTTGTTTAAAAAGGCCTACAAACATTAATATAAAAGAAAACATTAACATTTTCCACATACACACATAACACATTACATTGTCATTCTTTACAACTGTATTTCAGTCCAACATGACATAAATTGCTTAATTCCTGCTTTCCCTTAAACATTATTCTGCATGTATTGCTCCCTAGAGTTCCACTTATTTCTATGTAGTTTACACCTTCCCTTTTCTAAAGATATGTCTTCCAGTTCTTTTATCTCTTTTACAGTATTCATTACCTCAAATACAGTTGATATATTATTAATCAGTTTTTTGGCAGCGTACAGAATTAAACTTAATAAAGCCTTACTATGTCTAAGAAATTCCTTAGTTACAACCATTTTCTCTTCCAGTATTTCTAATAATGAACTCTGTAGGGAAATTTTAAAAAGTGGCAATTACATTCCCAAAAACATGTTCCCAGTTTACCTCTTTTTTTCCCCATCACACCACCAATGTTTACTATCTCCCAGAAGAAAAATTCTTTGAAGTCTGCTTGAGACACAAAATACCTATGCAGACCCTTCCAAGTGAAAATCCTAAACCCTCTGCACTTTGTTCCTTACTTGGGAGACATACATATATCCTCCCGTTGTTCCCCTGTAAGTTGGTTTTTCACTTTCCAGTCTTTCCTAACCTTCTCTGATTGATTGATTCTTACAGTTACCATGCAATATTTTATATGCCCTACTAATTATCCCCCTTTTAACAGCAGCTTCTGTACTAGGTTTGACAAGGACTTAGGACTCACCTATACCTTTATATTTGCCTGTACTCTGATAATCCCTGATAGGAAGGGCAGTGTCAAACCTGCAGTACAAACCTGTACTTGGCCTCATCCCATGCCATTACCTTTCCCTTTCTAGTTATTTGCTCCCAATACCTTGGTTCCTTTGCCAATTTTCTCTAGTAATTTCCATCCCATTTTGCATAGTTTCTGTACCCTTACTTACAGCCATCCCTATTGGCAAATTCTCCTTTCTCCATTCCCATGTCATCATAATTCTTAGAATACTTTATCTGGCTTTATGAATAGAGTATTCTTTATGGGGCTTATTATTCTCCTTAAAAATCTGCTTTGAAAATTCCACTCTCTCCTTACTTCTTGAACCCCCCCGGCTTCATCACCATCCCTTTCTAATTTTAATTATAGCCTTCTGCTTGTGTTATGTATACAAGCCTTAACTGTGTGGCTCTAAAATACCCCTTCAAATCAGATAACCTTGTACCACTTTCTTCTGTTGGGAGGATCAACTCATCCTATTTAACTCTTGCTCTCTTTCCCTCCCAGATTAATTCCTTTAAATCTTTTTAATTCATGTGCACAACTTATCTGGTTGATAAAAATATGTCTGGACAGTATATAAAACTAACAGGGCTAACAACATTTTCGGTGCTTATATCTTACTATTCATAGCTATAAACAAGAGCTTCCAGTTTCTCTTTTTTATTATCTTTAGATCTGAAGTAGGCAGACTTCATTTGTCTGCAACCTGTGGGTATCGGATCCGTCCTCGGATCCAAGCCGGCCTTTCAAAAGCTTAGGCTCCAAGCTCCTAGCTCACTCCCTCTACCCATAACCCTTGCCAAGCCCTGACTGACCTCCAGATTTCATTTGCCGCTTTCAAGTTGCTGACATGATTCCTTGAGCTCCTAGTGCAGATAAGTTTTCTGACAGGAAAATTTTGTAAAATTTAACCTTTTTGATTATTTTAGATAGAAGTGTGTCTGTTAGGCTTTCCTTCCTCTATCTTTTTATATTTTCTTCCGGGTTTTAACGTAGTTTGAGTGGTTTATTGTGTGTTTAGGCCTGTTAGGGCTAGAGTATGTCTGAAGCCCATAAGGCAGTTTTTCTAAGTGCACCGAGTGTGGCCATGTCAAGCTGTCGGCCGGATGGCCACACTCGGTGTCGCTCTTGGGGTTGAACACCTGTCATCTGGTTTGTACCATTTGTTGCAGGGGTTCAACCGAGCCCGGCCGAGGAGGTCGAAGCTTGTTCTGGTAGGGACTTCTCCCTCAGATGCAGCCGACTTCTGCTGCCTTCTACACAACAAGCAGTTGCTGTAGGCTCTCCTCCCCCGGCTGGGACTCAACCTCCCTCTAGGCGCCGGGAGGAGAGGGCTACTTCTAGGGAGAGAGAAAAGAAGGAGAGGCACAGGAGAAGGCACCTGCAAGCGGAGAGCTGAAACCTCTAGTTCGGCTCCTCCATCCAAGCAGGCCTCTCCTGTGCCTTCTAGTTTCCCTCCTCCTCGGCTCCACTCCCCTGGTTCTCTCTCCTGGGCCCGGCGTAGTAAGGAGGCTAGCCGCTATCCAGCGAGGTCCCCGGCTCTCTAGGTCGCCGGAGGTGGCCTCGAAACTAGATCTACCTTCTCCATGTAGTGCCAAACAGACATGGACGGATGATGAGGAGATTCATCCAGGCCCAAATGCAAATGGGAGTGCTCCTAGCCCCCATCCGGGGAGGGCCCGACCCCTTTTTGCCCTTTGGCTCCTTCTCCGACCCACACCATGGGTTGGGCTGTCGGCGCCGGGCAGAGTTGGATCGGGGTGGGTCGGATCCGATGAGTCGGCGCACCTCGGACCCGTCCATCCTTGAGTGCCGGGTGCTTGGGACCCAACCTCGGAGCCGAGGACCGAGCCTCGGATCCGAGGGAGCTGGTGTGTCTTGGCTCCGTCTAGGTCGGAGCACACGGTCTCGGATCCGGCGATCTCGACGGCTCGGCTCCGATCCGTGCGTGGATCCGGAGATTAGGCTCTCGGGTTCGAAGCTGGCTCCCCTCGGCCTTCGGCGTGAGTGGAAAGGGCAGGACTCCCCGAGTCCGTTACGAACACAGCCTGAACTTGGATGAAGGGAGGGGCTCCCCAAGTCACCCCTGAAGGCGTCTCATTTGGAGACATTATGGAAATGTTGAGATCGGGGTGGTCTGCCCCAAGGCCTCCTCAGGCAGTCTGTGTTCTTGGAGGCATTCACGGAGCCCATCTACCTCTTGGGTGTCCCCTGCTGCCGACCCTCTGGTGGACCTTATATCCACCAGAGCATGGAAAGGATCCGGACACCGTTGAGCCTGTGCCCAAAGCGTCCTGACCATATCCTTTCCCCTCCCGGCCGGACCGCATTCACTGGAGCAAAGGCCACTCAGTAGATGCCATGATGATGGCTGCAGCCACTAAGAGGAGTTGGCCCAGGAGAGTCCCTCTATGCATCCTCCGGGCAAGGAGTCCGCTTTCGATGGATCGCATTGGGAGCGAGTTTTCAGTTCAGCAACCTTCTCTTTGAGGCGCTGAACTACATGTCACACGTCATCAGGATGCAGTGGGATTTGATTAAAGAATCGCTGCATCTCCCAGAGTCCATGTCGGGTGAGGACAAGCAGGTATACTCCACCCGAATGGCCACTCTTAGAGCAGTTTCTAACACATCTATCGCGGCTACTTTCTCACGCTACCGAGGGAGCCGCTAGAGCCAGCGGAGCAGGCCTAGTCATGAGGCGGCAGGCCTGGCTCCACCACTGTGATTTGAGAGCCCTTCAAGGCGACTTCGCGAATGCTTTGATGGTTCTGCCTTGTTTGGCAAAACTGTTAGCGAAACATTGGTCCAGGCGAAAGGGCCGGGAAGGCGCTGTCTGCCGTCAGTCCGCTTCTCAGCTCCCCAGAGGTCCTTCTCGAAGAACCAAAAGGGACAGAAGAAGATGTGGTTCCAGAAGTGCAGCAGTCCCAACCTGCTCCGGATAACCAGTCACTCCGTGGCAGAGGAGGACAGGGAGGTCGCCGTCCTAGAGGCAGAGGGCTCCTAGAAACTGGGTCCAGAGAACCCAACCTTTTCTCTGATAGGCCACCTGGCAGCCCTGAAGGGTTGCCTGGCTGTCCGTCTCTGGAGGCAGTGGGCGTTTTGAGGCACCCTAACTTCTTGAGTCCATCACAACAGACGTTGGGTGCTTGGCGTGATATCCAGAGGTTATACAATTCCCCTGTACAAAGTTCCCAGATCTACGCAGCTTCCCAGATGTACCACCCGACCAAAGGGAGGCGGCAGCTCTATACTCCAATCGGACAGCTGCTAGAAAAAAACTATCCAGTGCATCCCCTAGATCAAACCGGGTCAGGGTTTTACTCAGAGTTCTTTTAGTGCCAAAGAAAGCGGGGGACTTAAGACCCGATCTTAGATCTTTCCCTGCTGAACCTGTCAGTAACCAAGCAAAAACTTCGGATGGTCACCCTTCAATCTATACTCCCCTCTTGAGGAGAAACGACTGGATGTGCTCCATCGACCTCAAGGGCCAGCGTGCTACCACATTAGCATGGACAGATGGTCCAGGAGGTTTCTTAAGCTTCGGCTGGGGAGCCAGTCATTATCAGTTCGGGTCCTCCCCGGGGTCTCACCTCAGCCCCAGGGTGTTCACCAAAATTACTAGCGGTTGTAGCGGCCCACCTGAGACTCCAGGGATTACAGGTCTTTCCATTACCTGGGCGACTGGCTCCTAGCAGCATCATCAAGGCATCTTCTGTGCTCAGCCAGGGACTGCTTCCTTCCGTATAGCCCCAAGGCTGGGCATCACTATCATCTGGGAGAAATCTTTGCTGCACCCCACACAAATTATAGATTTCATAGGAGGAAGGCTAAACACCAGGTCAATGCGAGCCTTCCTCACCCCAGACAGAATTTCCAACCTGAAGTGTCATGTCGCAGCGGTCCTGCAACCATTTCCGACAGCAGCTTGGTCCTGAGGGCCCTGGATTCGATGGCGGCAGCTATCCCGCTTCTTATTCATGTGGCATTGCATGCGGGTTCTTCAATGGACCCTTCGGGTTCAGTGGTCCCCTCTCTATTCCTCTCTCAACAGTCGATAGCGGTCAGCAAAGCATGCAAGGATTCCCTTCTTTGGTGGCCGGTCTCGGAGCCTCTGACAGGAGACCTTTTGTGCAGCATTTCCCGAGCCACAGTGACCACGGGACGCTTCTGCCTCGGGTGGGGGCATTCTGCGGGGAAGATTGTCCAAGGCGCGTGGAACCCCACAGAGACCGTTGCATATAAATGTCCTGGAAATGAGGGCTGTGCTCCTAGCGTTGCAAGCACTTCACAACCTTCTTCCTTCAGGGACTATTGCGATCCAGACAGACAACATGTCGGTAGTCTGGTACATCAACAAACAGGAGGAACCAGGTCCTATCCCCTTTGGCCGAGGCCATGAGAGTCTGGGAATGGGCAATTTCCACCAGCGGCTTTCTTGTAGCAGCGCACATTCCGGGAAAATCCAACATCCTTGCGGACAAACTCAGTCGCACCATTCTTTCCCCTCACGAGTGGTCTCTCAATCCTCAGGTAGTGAAGAAGATTTTTGCCGTCTGGGGGCAACCCTGTTGCGATCTTTTTGCCTCTCACTCAAGCGCCGTCGCGACAATTTCTTCGCTCTGCTTCCCCACCAGGGAATCCCGAGAGGCAGCTGGTGCATGCTTGGCCTCGGTCTCGCTTTATGCCTACCCTCCACTACCTCTGATGCAGAGGCTTCTGCAGAAAGCCAACAGTTTGGGGAGCAGAATGATTCTCATTGCCCCGTTCTGGCCTCGTCAACCCTGGTTCCCCTTTGTATGGTCTCACAAAGTGAATCCACCCTGGATTCTGGATCCGATCCCAGATCTCATCTCCCACCCTCTGGGAATTCCGGCCCCCAATCGCACCCTGAAATAGACAGGTTGGCTGTACCAGTTGCATCCATGATTAGGACTCCCTGTATCTGCGTCACGGTCAAAGCCATCCTGAGTGGTGGCTCATAAACCTTCCACTAGGCAGGTTTATCCCGGAGTAAATGGAAGAGATTCTCTATTTGGGCGGTCCAGAAAAGTTTGGATCCTTTTTCAGCACCTATGTCGGCAGTGCTGGATTTTTTAACAGACCTCTTTCATCAAGGGGCAAGTTCTTCCACGATTAAGGTACAATTGGCAGCCATCTCTCATTATCACATTGGTCATGAGACAGCTCCCCTCATGTGGTGAAATTGTGCAAAACCTTTCTTAAAGGGATTTTTTGTTGAGGCCTCCAGTCAAAGAGATTGTACCACCTTGGGACCTATCTTTAGTTCTGCAAGCCCTTACTGCTCCTCCCTTGAGCCTGCAGCTTCTACAGACCTGAAGTACCTTTCCTGGAAGACTGCCTTCTTAGTAGCTATTACTTCAGCCAGAAGAGTGTCTGAACTTCAGGCTCTATCGTCAAACATATACCTTTCCTTCTTTCCAGATAGGGTGTGCCTCAGGACCAATCCATCCTTTCTTCCAAAGTCTCTTCAGAATCTAATATCAACCAATCAATCAACTTACCTGTGTTTTTCCCAAGTACTCAAACAAAGGAGAATACAAAATTGCATTCCTTGGATGTTCATAGACAATTCACGATTTTACATTCACAGAACAGCTGGTCACAGGCAATCAGATCAGCTGTTCATCTCCTTTGCTAAATTTGCTTTGGGTAAAGCAGTTTCTAAAGTCACAATATCGAGATGGATTGCTAATTGTATTCTGCAGGCTTATGACACTTCAGGTAGACCTGCTCCTCAGAGGGTTACGGCTCATTCTACTAGGGCAGTCTCCGTCAGCCGCCTTTAAGTCCCGTGTGTCATTGGATGATATCTCAGCGGCGGCAGCCACTTGGGCTCACCTCATACCTTTATTTCTCATTATAAGGTGGATGTTGTTTCAGGGAAGAGCATCCTTTGGCTCAGCGGTGCTCGGAACATCCTTCCATGGCGGCCGCCCAAGATTCAGGTAGCTGGGGACTCTGTCCACAGGTTGCAGACAAATGAAGTCTGCCTACTTCAGATTTAGAAGTTATGTACTTACCATAACGTTCCATCTGAGTGGTGACTACATTTTGGATGCAACCATCACCCTCCATCCCCTGACCTTTATAGCGAGTATTTATGCTTTGTTCAGATACTTTATTCAGTATTATATAGGCAAACTCAATCTGAGGTCAGTCAGGGCTTGGCAAGGGGTTATGGGTAGAGGGAGGAGCTAGGAGCTCGGAGCCTAAGCTTTTGAAAGGCCGGCTCGGATCCGAGGTCGGATCCGATACCCACAGGTTGCATCCAAATGAAGTCACCTACTCAGATGGAACGTTATGGTGAGTACATAACTTTTAATTTAATCTCTTTCCACATATCCTTGCTGAACAAAGTAATTATTGAGTACATAATTTATGGCTATAACCTTTGATGTTAAGTTGTCTATCTCGCCTTCATTCTTGCTGGATGGGTTGGGGCGACCTGCGGCTCCAACTCGCCACTCTAAAAGCTTCGAGAGTTGGTTCCACCGACTCGAGAGCTCCATATATCCCACAATGCTAGGCGAGAGTTACCTCAGATCTCGTTTGCCGCTACAGCCGAGGTTGGTTGTTTCTACGGTTCCTGGTGAGTGCTATTTTTCTTGTAAAATTAGCCTTTAAAACCCTTTAAGTTAATATTCTTACTTAGTTAGTGTAGGTTAGAAAACTTATTCCCGACCCTAAATATTTTCCGTTTCTTACCCCAAGAACCTTTGGTTCTTCCATTGGGCCTTTAGGCCTTCCTTCCTAATTAGTGTGTGTGTTTTTGTAGTTTATTCTAGTTTGTTGTAGTTTTAAATACTAGTATTACTACTAATTTTATTGTGTTTTCCTGACAGGGTATAACTTGTGTGTTTGTGTGCGTGTTTGTGTACACCTGTCAGTCAAAATGTCTAAAGAAGCAAAGGTCTCCAGTTCAAGAAGTGTGATGCGTGCTGTCAGAAAATGTCTCTGACAGGCTCACACTTCTTGTGTCTATTGTCTGGGGCCTTTGCACCTGAGACTCCTGTGCTGTGTGCCATGGCTTCAGCGCCAGGGTCTTGCAGGAAAGAAAAAATAAATTAATTCTTAGAGGCTTACTGAAGCCAGAGGATTCCCTGTCTGTTTCAACAGGGAAGCCCTCTAAGGCATCGAGGTCTTGGCTCCGGCTACAGGCGAGACCTCAGGTTGCTCAACCTTGCCTTTATCGGCTCGGCTGGAGCCGATAAGTCTCAGTCCACAGTTTCTGTGGCTCCCTCGGCTCGGCGGGCGAGGTTATTGAGATTCCCATGTGGCTCCGACCAGACCTTGGGCCGACAACTAGGAAAGGTCAGGTCACCATCTCTTGGCTCCGTTCATTCGGCTCCAGGATCTCCCTGCTGTCTGAGCAGACCAAATCTCCCTCCTCTAGGTCATCGAGGCTGTGGGATCATGACCTTCAGAGGTAGTGAGTCGACTTAAGTCGAGCACTAGCCCAGATGCTTCAGAGCCCGACTCATCAGTGATGCCTGCCCGGTCCATCAACATTTTCCTCCTTGACTCTCTTGAGTTGAACCGAGAGTCGCTGTCGAACCCGAGACTGTGATTACGTCGGAGCCGATACAATTGTCTTCGGCTCCGTCGGCTCCGTTTTCTTCTTTGGAAGAATCTGGCGCCGGACTTCCCTGTCGGCTCCGAGGGTGGTGGCATTGGACCCTTGTCCGACCCCTCTCTCCTCTCGGCTTGGCGCTGAGTTCGGCTCGACATCGACCTCGAGCCATCACTGTCGGTGCCGAGGGTTCTTAGCTCCTCGGGCGGGGACTCTGGCTCTGCCTGACAGGGGTGCATTAGGTCATGCGGGTGTGTTAGAGCCTGGCTCTGCTCCACAGTCGGCTCAAATCCGCCCCTCCCTCTATGCTGCCTCAGGGTAAGTGACTCACTCCCTCATCCCGGACGCAGAGAGTCAGCTCCTCAGGAGCCCCCTGTGGGGATTTCATCCTCTTCAGAGGCCTCTCCTGATTTGGCAGAAGAGCCCCTCGGAAGAGGAAGTGTAAGGAAACACATTGACTTACCTGAGTCTATCACGTCAGACACAGATTTGGATGATTCTGAGGTTCCCCGTTCCCCTTCTGAAGATGTCTCATTTGCAGACATTCTGAAGATCCTGAAACAAGAGATTGGCCAGCCCTCAACCCTTGGGAGGAATCTGTGTATCTTGAGGCGCTTGGCTCTCATCCTTCCACCTCCTGGGTGTCCCCTCCCTTCGACCCCCTCATGCAGGTGGTTGCTAAGAAGGCATGGGCGGCTCCTGATTCAGTGGACCCCACTCCCAGGAGACCCTCTAAGTTCATCACAGCTCCAGCAGACAAGCAATTTTAACAAAGGAGTTTCTGTGGATGCTATGGTGGTAGCTGATGGCACAAAGTACGAATTGGCTGATCCAACAGTACCTGTCCATCCACCTAACAAGGAATCTGTGTCCATGGATAGGTACAGAAGCGGATGTTCTCCTCAGCGACATTTACCATGCGTTAAGCTGAACTACCTGTGCCATTTCACTCGTCTTCAAGGGACTTGATCAAGGAAGCAGTGAAATGTTAAAGATCCTACAGCTCTTGGGTTTCCAAGACAAGATGAACACGCAGCTGGCTACCTTAATTCCATATCCAGCTCCTCCATCGCCTCCTTTCTTATGCGGCCGATGGAGGCGAGCAGAGCCGCAGGGACAGGTGTGGCCTTACGTAGGCGCGCCTGGATGCGGCTATGCAATTGTGACCCTTTCAAGGCGTCTTTCACGAACTCCCCTTTGATGGATCATCTCTCTTTGGTCCTCAAGTGAAAGAAACCCTGACTAGGTGCGAGACTGATGGCAAGACCCTTTCTGCCGTCGGAGTCCGTTTTCGACTCCTTCAGGCCTTGCCCCAAAGGCCAGAAGGGTGGAAAGATGGTTCGTAAACAATCTCAAGGGACTTAGCCTGGCCTTTGCACAGTCGTTTTCCTACCAAAGGCAGAGGTGGGAATAACAATGGTAGGCGTCGCCCTAGGGCAGGGGGTCCATAGAACCAGGGCAATCGGAAGCCAGCCCTGACAAGCCTTTTCAGCATCCCTGAGGTGTTGCCGACTGCCCATCTTCGGAGGCAGTCGGGCGAAGATTGTCACTGTACCCAGAAGCCTGGCTATCCCTGACTCAAGACAAATGGGTACAGTCCATCATCTCCGAAGGCTATTCTATCCTTTCTTACTTTTCCAAATCAGTCAAAAAATCCCTTCCAGATGTTCCACCCGCTCAAAGGGATCTAGCAGCTTTGGAAATTTCAAAACTGCTTGCAAAAAGAGCAATTCAGCCAGTGCCAGCAGACCAACAAGGATCGGAATCTACTCAAGGTTCTTTTTAGTTCCAAAGAAAACAGGGGACTGGAGACCCGATATTGGATCTCCAGTGTCTTGAACAAATCAGTCAAGAAAACAAGATTTTGGATGGTCACGCTGCAATCCATCCTTCCCCTTTTGGGCAAAGGAAACTGGATGTGCTCTATAGACCTTCGAGGATCGTGCTATCACATAAAATGAACAGGCTCCAGAAGATTCCTCCGCTTCAGGCTGGGAACCAGTCATTTTCAGTTCAGGGCCCTGCCTTTTTGGTCTCACCACTGCCCCCCGGGTGTTTACCAAATGCATGGCAGTGGTAGCTTCTCACCTGAGGCGACAAAAGGATTCCAGGTGTTTCCATCTTTGGACGACTGGCTTCTCACAGCTCCCACCAAGCATCTCCTTCTGATGGCCAGAGATTATACTTTTCCGTTTGTCAAAAACTGGGTATTTCAATAAGTGCGAAAAGTCTGTTTTGTCGCGTAGGTACTATTACCTACATGGCGCAAATCTGAATACTATAAACATGTCTGCAAGGCTAACACACCAAGGATATCAGACATTCACAAATTGGTATCACTCCTTCTCAACAACAACAGAATCAAAGCCAAGGTTAGTTCTAAAGGTGTTGGGAATCATGTAGCCTTGACCATACCTCTCCTTCCATTAGCCAGATACCACATCGCGGATCCTTCAGTGGATGCTTTTTACTCAATGGTCATACCAGGAACTTCAATGTCTCACACCATTGTGATCACGCGGGCGTGCAAAAAGCATCTCATGTGGTGGATGTCTTCCCCAGCTCCTGTGTCGGAAGACCCTTTGTTCCACCTCACTCCGGTTGCTACACTGACAGCGGATGCCTCCTTGATCGGGTGGGGGCATTATCAGGGCAGGACAGTCCAGGGCACATGGCAGCCAAGCGAATGCCACTTGCACATAAATGTTCTGGAGATGAGAGCAGTGCTTTTAGCGTTGCAAGCCCTTCAAGACTCTCTTCCCTTGGGAACAATTGCAGTCAGACAGACAATATGTCTGTAGTGTGGTACATCAACAAACAAAGGCGGAACCAGATCATACCCCTGTGTGAAGCACTCAGACTGTGGCAATGGGCGATTTCTTCTCAGCGTTTTCTGATAGCGCACATCCCGGAGTCAATCACATTGCGGACAAGTTGAGCAGAGCTATTCTCATGCCTCACGGTGGTCTCTGAAAGACTCTGTAGTGAGAGAAATTTTTCTCAAGTGGGGTCAGCCTTGCTGCGATCTTTGCTACTCCCCAAAACAGCAAGTGCAGAGAATATTTCCTCTATTCCCTTTACCAGGCCAACCCAGCAGAGGCGGCTCTAGTCAAGTTTGGCCCGGGGACTTCTGTATGCATTCCTCCTTTCCCACTGATCTCTCAAGTAATTCAGAAAGCTATCGCTCAGAGGCATCCTTGATCCTCATTGCTCCTTACTGGCCTCGACAAGTGTGGTTCCCCTTTCTACATCGTTTTCTCTTGGGCGACCGTGGAATCTGGACCTAGTTCCAGATCTTTTGATCCATCAGTCGGGTCAGTTTCATGCTCCCTCCCCTCTCTGAACCTCACTGCTTGGTTCCTCCAGTTCAACCGTAGCCAGGCTTCCTCAATTATCTCACTCTGTTAGAGATATATTGATAGCTTCCCATAAATCTTCCACTCGAAAGATTTATTTGATAAAGTGGAAAGCAGCTTCTCATATTGGGCACAGCGAAAGGACATAGATCCTTTCACCGCTTCCATCCAACTAGTCCTTGATTTTCTAGCTGAACTCTTCCATGCAGATTCATCTCCATCTACTCTTAAGGTTCAATTGGCAGCTACTTCTAACTTCCATGTGAGTATTTCTGAATCTGCCTAATGTCCCAAACTTTGCAAAGCCTTTTTGAAAGGAGTTTTTATTCTCAGACCTCCTATAAGAAATCCTCCTTCTCCTTGGGACCTAAATTTAGTTCTTGCTTCTTTGATTCTTTCCCCTTTGAACCTGCAGCTTCCTGTTCCTTGAAATTATTTATCATGGAAAACTCTCTTTCTGGTAGCTATTACTTCAGCTAGAAGAGTTTCAGAACTTCAAGCACTCAGTTGTCGTCCTCCTTATCTTTTGTTTCATAAGGACAGAGTATCCTTACGAACTAACCCGTCCTTTTTGCCTAAGGTGGTATCGACATCAAATCTAAACCAAAGCATTGACCTCCCTGTCTTTTTCCAGAGTATTCCAATAGGTCTGAACAAAAATTACACTGCCTGGATGTTCATCGTCAATTGAGGTACTACTTGGATAGAACAAAACAATTCAGAAAATCTGATCAGCTGTTTGTCTCCCTATCGCGGAAAGCGAAAGGGACTTTTCAGTTTGAAGGTATCATTATCCAGATGGCTAACATCTTTGATTTCCCTGGTATATGAAATTAGACAACAAAAATTGCCCTAATAAACCTAAAGCCCATTCCACCAGAGCTTTGGCTACTTCTTTAGCCTTCAAGACAGACTGCCTATTGACACCATTTGTGCAGCTACTTGGGCTACTCCTCACACTTTTATTTCTCATTATAAGTTGGATTTAGCTTCTAGGCATAGAGCTAACTTTGGTTCCACTGTTCTCAGGAGTCTGTTCCGTTAGGCCACCGGGACAAAGGTGCTGAGGGACGGCGGTCCCCATCCAGCAAGAATGAGCGAGATAGACAACAACATATAGAAGTTATGTTCTTACCATAGCGTTCCATGTTAGTTGTCTTCTTCTTCTTCTTCGTCCTCCCTCCTTCCCCTGGCCTGGACAGACCTAGAGGAGTTGTGATTGTGACCTCTCTTTCTACCACCTCTTTCTTAGACATATGCTGTATGCATATTTCCTGGTTCAGGATGTAGGTCACCCTTCTTTCTTCCTGTTGTTAGAGGTGGATTCTGTTTTACAGTTATACTGTTACTATTATAAGCTGGGGTTAGCTTACAAACGAGATCTGAGGTAACTCTCGCCTAGCATTGTGGGATATAAGGGGAGCCTCGAGCCGGTGGAACCAACTCTCGAGCTTTTAGAGTGGCAGTGGAGCCGAGGAGTGGGCTCGAACCCATCCAGCAAGAAGAAGGCGAGAAGAAGACAACTAACATGGAACGTTATGGTAAGAACATAACTTCTATTTTTATCTTCAGTAATTTTATGTCCTGAAAAGACTTCAAGCTTTCTCAAAATGTTCCACAACACCGAGATGTTCTTTAGTGGAATTATCAAGTACAAAATATCATCTGTAAATAAAGCCAGCTTTTCTTGATCACCATTCCAATTATATCCTTGAATTGAGTCCCTTATTCTCTTTGCCAATGGTTCTAAATATAAAATAAATAACAAAAGGGAAAGAGGGCGCCCTTGCCTGGTTCCTCTGTTCAAACACAGCTTGTCGAGAGGAACCCTTCCATTTTAATTATTGCCTCTAATCCTTCATATATCCTCCTAATTAACTTTATTATTGTATTAGGAGAATGCAAAATGGTTCCATTGCCCTAAAGTCCCATGACAGGACCCTTTAAGTTTTATAGCTTACTCTGTTGAATGCTTTCTCTGCATTAAGACCCCTTAACAACAGCAATATAATTTTACATTCTGCTTCCCACTGATTATCCTTGTTCTGTTAATGTTGTTAAATGTTTGCTTCCCTCCCCAAACCACATTGATCCATATCTGTCAATGTTGACAACTTTTACCATTTGTTTAGGTAGTATAGACATAAACACTTCTCAGTGTTAAAACTTGATTATAATGGATGTATATGAAGCTGGGTCTGATACGTATTTACCCTTTTTGGGTAACACAACCACCACAGCTTTCTTCCAAGAAGCTGGTGTTTCCCCTCCTTCTAAGATAGTGTTAAACAAAATCTTCCAGATTTTATCACTGTCTTCCTCTCCTAACTTCCAAACTTCCATAGGAATTGCCTAGCAGTTGTTGCAGTGGGTTATGGATGTGAGCTGTAGTTCCAGTAGTACAGGGTTTAATTCCCTCAGTCCTCATTCGCCTACTGTGTGACCTTAAAGAAGTCACTTAAACAGAGTTCATTAGGGCAACTGGAATTTCATCTAGGCTCCTTAATAGTTCCCTGATAACTGCCTGTGAACCTATGAACCTTTGAATACCATCTTTTCCTGGAAAATTTTCTGCAGATTGATTTTACAGTGTTTATCTCATTTCCTGTTATCTTAACTCTTTGTTGTTGAGTCTCATCTTCCTGTAATTGTGGCATAATTAACGCTTCCACAAATATTTTCATTTGTGCTCTTTCTTGGTTTCCACAATGTTCTTCATTCCACATTGCTGCAGTCCTAACTATAGGGTAGTCCGCTGTCCAGTCGGCCCGAATACCAAAGTATATAGCTGGCGATCGGTCAGGCGCATTAGACTTGGCGTCAGTGCGTCAGGGTACTTAATCGCATGACCCGGCGATCATATCCTCAGTCTTTTGCCGCATGTGGTCCCCGATGCAGAAGCAATTTTGCGAGTGCAGGTTGGCGTTCTGAAAGTTTCTGAAGCCAGAGTTTCAGACCGAATCAAAGTTGGCTAAGTACCCCGTTGGGAATATTTTGGTTTTTCTTGCCTCAGTATTTAACGGATGTCAGAAAAGTGAATGCTAACTGTATTTCTTGTGAAACAGATACCTCATAGGGATTACCATACTTTGTGTATACCTTGTTTAGGAGCCTGAGCACTGCGTTGTTGGATGCGCTCTTGTGCTAGATTTAACAAGCACTATTAAAGAAGGTTAGACTGTGCCAGGTTAGTGTTTGGGAGCGTTGTAATTATAAAATGCCGTCGGATGCTCCGGCGCCGGCTGACTAAAAAGCATGAGACAAAACCAAAGCCTAGAGTGGAGAACCGACAGTCCCAGGCGTCGGTTCTTTAGAGACTCAGTGGGCGGAGGTTTTGTCAGGTGTTTCTTTGGAGTCTCAGGGAGAGACTTTACTGTTACAGGATGTATCCTCTCCAGGAAGTAGGCTTGAGTAGAGGCTGAGGGCTTCTCAGGTGGCTATTCTTCCTCTCTTCCTAAGGTGGTCAGAGCCTCCCTTAGGTTTCAAAGGCTTCTTTGAGGGGCAGGCGGATTTTGCTTCAGTGGGGGTTTCTCCTAGTACTTCAGGGTCTTTGCCTAGAAACATATGCTTAAAATGGCAGAGGATTTGATTACTATGATAAGAGGGTTCTATGCCCCTCCTGATAAGAGCCTAGGAATTGGAATCTGAGTTTGAGAGTTTTGAGCAATGTTAGGAGGCTTCTGAGTCTTACTGAAGACTTGCAGGAGTACCCTCCTTATTCTGATTCTGATGTGGATGATTCTACTCCTTCAGCTTCCCTCCTGAGTTTTTCATTTTCAGAGACTCTGCATTCCATGAGGAGCATTTTTAAATGGGAAGGTCAAGATTTCTCTGATTCCAGGAAAAGGCTTAGGAATTCTTATTTTACCCCAGCACAGGCCTTTAGCTATACCTCCTCTGTTTGAATGTGGTGGAAGATGTTTTTGCAGAGGCTTCCCTGAATCCGGATTCTTTGCCTCCTGCCCAGTTAAACCCGGATAGGTATTACCGCCTAGGGTGCCTGAAGCTCATAAGTATCTTTTAAGAGTCCTAAGGCAGACCGGGAAACTGTCTCTCAGGGGCCTAAAGGTGTGAAGGCCTCAGTTGTTAAAATCCTGTCCCTCCTGATAAAGAGGCAAGGGCTTTGGATAGATGGGGAAAGAAAGTGTATACTTCTTCCACTTTAGCCATGAGGGCGTTGGTGTCAGTTTCACATGTTAAAATATCAAATTATCTTCTTTCACATTGAAATCTAAGGAGGTGGATGCTCTGGCGAAGGTATTGATGAGTGTAAAGAGTTTGCAGGGGATTTAGTTCATGTGTCTGAACAAGTGGTAAAGCATTCCTTGCAATGTGGTTTGATGCTGTGCAGGCCTCCTCAGGGTGGCTGCCACTGGTTCTGTTCTTCATTAGTGAAGCCCCACGCCTGGTTGAGAGATCAGAACTTAGCTGAGCATGTTAAGACAAGGATTTTGGATGCTCCTTTACAGTCTGATGTGTTGTTTGGATTCGCCTGTAGCCGGAAGCAGTTTTAAAGAAGATGGAGGACAAGGCTAAGTCTATACCAAACTGTTGAGGATTTTTGCAAGGGTGCAGCCTCCGAAGTTTAGTAGAAATTGGCCTGCTAAAGGGATGGACTTATCCTGCTTATGATTCCCAGTCTAGGGGGTAGGTCTAGGCGTGGTAGGAGGCAGAGCTCAAGGTGCAGGCCTAGGACAGGGGAGTTCACCTGCTCAGACTTCTGGTGAGGGCAGGAGGTCAGTCCTTTAAGTGAAAGCAGACCCAATGACCTGCCTTTTCAGCTGCAAGTACCTTCTGCTTCCTGGTGGCACCTCTAGAGGAGGAGACTGTCTCTTTTCAAAGAAAATTGGGATTTAATTACCCAAGACAAATGGGTTCTGGATATCATTCACCCACTTGATTTACAGGTTTATTTTCCATACCTTGCCTCCTTTCAAAGGCATGCCAGACATTCCTCCTCTACAAAAGAGACAAAGAGGCTCACAAGCAAATTTCTCAGTTACTCCAAATAGGGGCTATTCAGCGGTTCGGGAATTGCCAGAAAGGGGCCTAGGATTTTATTCTCGCCTGTTCTAGTACCAAGGGGCCTGGAAATTTTGTGTTTTTCCTTTCCTTTCTGCCATTCAAGTAAATTTTCAACAGTTTTTTCTGCTGGGCCAAGCTGGATGTTTAGTCTAGAAGTTACCAAAGTTCCTTGAGACTGTCCATCAGACTTCCGGGGTTACACCATTCAATCTTCACTACGTTGGCTTATCATCCAAGTATTAGGTTCTGGCCCTAATACTCAGGAAAAGAAATAAAAATCTTACTGGAATGCCAATTTGGTGTAGAAAAATCAGTTAGGAATATGTCTACAGTGGTTCAAATTTGTGAGAATAGCCAGTCTGTCTTCAGACATTCTTTTTTGAGCATGCTCCAGGTCCGATCCTTTTTCCCGCAACAAAATCTTTCAGATCACAACTACACCTTGACGGCTCTCAAACAATCTTTTAGAGGTTTGCATTTGTTTCTGGTGCTCCTGTCACCAAAAGATCAGGCTTTAAATGTTCCAAAACCCCGCCATTTTCCGAGTCTTAAAATACCTGATTCAAATGATTTCTTCGTCACAATGCATTCAAAAAGACCTTTGAACCAAGTTGACAAATTTAAAGTGCTAGTTTGGTTCGGGGTCTCTTTGGAAATGGATCTGAAACTATTTCCCGATTCAGACTCATTAAAGATTTCTTGTTTGCACTCATGTTAGGAGCTCTCTTCCTTGCAGGTTGATTCTAACCTTTTCACAATGCTGTTAAATTCCAAAAGGGACACATACATTGTGCCATCAATGAATGGAAATTCTTCATTGAATGTCAGAATGGTTCTAGCTGACAATAAAATCCTTAAGTTAACATTATTCCCAGTGAAACTGAACTTCATGTATTTACAAATATGTCCGGGTTCGCATAGTCTTTCCTATACTAACCATCCAAGCAAGTTTTCAAAAGGGTTAACTTAAATGAAGACTTTTCTTTTCGGAAACACTTCATGTCTTCTTCAACTTCTTTCCCAAATAATTTAAAGTCGCCTAAAATTCTGATTTATCGAGTCCATATTCTGGAGTTACACCTGTCTGAAAGCTCCAGCCTTTTCCCTTGTTACATTTTTCAAGACAGTTATTCTAATTCAGTTCATCAAAATTTAAAATTTAAAACTTCTTTAAGGGAAATCTAATTCAACCAAATTTTTTTGTATTTAAAAGAACCCCGTAAAAAAAGTGGAAAAAAAAAAAATTTTTATTTTACCCTTTTTTCAACCAATTTATTCCCAAATCTTTGAGTTTTGGACAAATTTGCCCTTCCATTAAATTCACTGCACTTTTTCCCAGGGCCTCAGAATTGCTTAGCCATCAAAAAGGGAAAATTCAAAAAAGGGCCTCCCACCTCTACAACAAAAAGGAATGGATCCTTTCTTAAGGCTTTTGGAGACTTCCACAGGGTTTTTTCTGACCAAACCCTTTTTTCATAACAAAAAAGGGGGGGAACTTTCCCATTGGAGGCAAGTGATTTTATGGGGAAATCCTTGCAATTTTCCAAATTTTTCCGGGGCCCGCCCCTTGCAAATTTTTAACAGCAAATCTGGGCCCCCAGTGGAAAATGGACCATTTTTCAAAATTCATGTTGGGAAATCCCTAGCGTTCCTTTCCCCAAAACCCCAGTCCCAAAATTTTCCAAAAAATTTTTTCAAAGTTGGAAAATGGACTTTTCTTTCAGTTAAAAACTTAGTTTCCCCTTACCCCTCCTCTTCTTGGGCTTCTAAAATAGAAAACCCAAACCAAAGGTTTTTAATATCCCAAATTTGGCCCCCACCTTCCCCTTTGGGAACTGGGGGGGGGGGGGGGGGGGGGGGGGGGGGGGGGGGGGGGGGGGGGGGGGGGGGGGGGGGGGGGGGGGGGGGGGGGGGGGGGGGGGGGGGGGGGGGGGGGGGGGGGGGGGGGGGGGGGGGGGGGGGGGGGGGGGGGGGGGGGGGGGGGGGGGGGGGGGGGGGGGGGGGGGGGGGGGGGGGGGGGGGGGGGGGGGGGGGGGGGGGGGGGGGGGGGGGGGGGGGGGGGGGGGGGGGGGGGGGGGGGGGGGGGGGGGGGGGGGGGGGGGGGGGGGGGGGGGGGGGGGGGGGGGGGGGGGGGGGGGGGGGGGGGGGGGGGGGGGGGGGGGGGGGGGGGGGGGGGGGGGGGGGGGGGGGGGGGGGGGGGGGGGGGGGGGGGGGGGGGGGGGGGGGGGGGGGGGGGGGGGGGGGGGGGGGGGGGGGGGGGGGGGGGGGGGGGGGGGGGGGGGGGGGGGGGGGGGGGGGGGGGGGGGGGGGGGGGGGGGGGGGGGGGGGGGGGGGGGGGGGGGGGGGGGGGGGGGGGGGGGGGGGGGGGGGGGGGGGGGGGGGGGGGGGGGGGGGGGGGGGGGGGGGGGGGGGGGGGGGGGGGGGGGGGGGGGGGGGGGGGGGGGGGGGGGGGGGGGGGGGGGGGGGGGGGGGGGGGGGGGGGGGGGGGGGGGGGGGGGGGGGGGGGGGGGGGGGGGGGGGGGGGGGGGGGGGGGGGGGGGGGGGGGGGGGGGGGGGGGGGGGGGGGGGGGGGGGGGGGGGGGGGGGGGGGGGGGGGGGGGGGGGGGGGGGGGGGGGGGGGGGGGGGGGGGGGGGGGGGGGGGGGGGGGGGGGGGGGGGGGGGGGGGGGGGGGGGGGGGGGGGGGGGGGGGGGGGGGGGGGGGGGGGGGGGGGGGGGGGGGGGGGGGGGGGGGGGGGGGGGGGGGGGGGGGGGGGGGGGGGGGGGGGGGGGGGGGGGGGGGGGGAGGGGGGGGGGGGGGGGGGGGGGGGGGGGGGGGGGGGGGGGGGGGGGGGGGGGGGGGGAGGGGGGGGAGTGTGGGGGGAGGTGGGGGGGGGGGGGGGGGGGGGGGGGGGGGGGGGGGGGGGGGGGGGGGGGGGGGGGGGGGGGGATAAGAAGCGATCAACTGTAGTCTAAACAAACTATTTTCCCAGGTGGTTGTCTTGCTATTCCCTACTATCACTATGGAAAATCCATTCCAAGTTAGAAGTGTGTTGTTTAAAAAGGCCTACAAATGATTAATATATAAAAGAAACATTAACATTTTTCCACATACTTACACACATAACACATTTACACTGTCATTCTTTACATAACTGTATTTCAGTCCAACATTACATAAATTGCTCGAATTTCCTGCTTTCCTTAAACATTATTCTGCATGTATTGCTCCCTAGGGAGTTCCAACTTATTTCTACAAGTTTACACCTTCCCTTTTCTAAAGATATGTCTTCCAGTTCTTTTTTTATCTCTTTTACAGTATTCGCTTACCTCAACATACAGTTGATATATTATTAATCAGTTTTTGGCGTACAGAATTAAACTTTAATAAAGCCTTACTTATGTCTAGGAAATTCCTTAGTTACAACCATTTTTCTCTTCCAGTATAATTTAAATAAATGAACTCTGTAGGAAGTTTTAAAAAGTGGCAATTACATTTCCCAAAAACATGTTCCCAGTTTACCTCTTTTTTCCCCATCCACACCACCAATGTGTTTAATACTATCTCCCAGAAGAAAAATTCTTTTCTAGAAGTCTGCTTGAGACACAAAATACCTCATGCAGACCAACTTTCCAAGTGAAAATCCTAAACCCTCTGCACTTTGTTCCTTACTTGGGAGACATACATATATCCTCCCGTTGTTCCCTTGTAAGTTGTTTTTTCACTTTCCAGTCTTTCCTAACCTTGTCTGATTGATTGATTCTTACAGTTACCATGCAATATTTTATATGCCCTACTAATTATCCCCCTTTTAACAGCAGCATCTGTACTAAGTTTGACAAGGACTTAGGACTCCCCTATACCTTTATATTTGCCTGTACTCTGATAAACCCTGATAGGAAGAGCAGTGTCAAACCTGCAGTACAAACCTCTACTTGGCCTCATCTCATGCCATTACCTTTCACTTTCTAGTTATTTGCTCCCAATACCTTGGTTCCTTTGCCAATTTTCTCTAGTAATTTCCATCCCATTTTGCATAGTTTCTGTACCTATTCTTACAGCCATCCCTATTGTCAAATTCTCCTTTCTCCATTCCCATGTCATCATAATTCTTAGAATACTTTATCTGGCTTTATGAATAGAGTATTCTTTACTGGGCTTATTATTCTCCTTAAAAATCTGCTTTGAAAATTCCACTTTCTCCTTACTTCTTGAAGCCCCCCCCCCCCCGACTTCATCACCATCCCTTTCCAATTTTAATTATAGCCTTCTACTTGTGTTATGTATACAAGGCTTAACTGTGTGGCTCTAAAATACCCCTTCAAATCAGATAACCTTGTACCACTCTCTTCTGTTGGGAGGATCAACTCATCCTATTTAACTCTTGCTCTCTTTCCCTCCCAGATTAATTCCTTTAAATCTTTTTTAATTCATGTGCACAACTTATCTGGTTGATAAAAATATGCCTGGACAGTATATAAAACTAACAGGGCTAACAACATTTTCGGTGCTTATATTTTACTATTCATAGCTATAAACAAGAGCTTCCAGTTTCTCTTTTTTATTATTTTTAGTTTAATCTCTTTCCACATATCCCTGCTGAACAAAGTAATTAGTGAGTACATAATTTATGGCTATAACCTTTGTTTTATCTTCAGTAATTTTATGTCCTGAAAAGACTTCAAGCTTTCTCAAAATGTTCCACAACACCGAGATGTTCTTTAGTGGATTTATCAAGTACAAAATATCATCTGTAAATAAAGCCAGCTTTTCTTGATCACCATTCCAATTATATCCTTGAATTGAGTCCCTTATTCTCTTTGCCAATGGTTCTAAATATAAAGTAAATAACAAAAGGGAAAGAGGGCACCCTTGCCTGGTTCCTCTGTTCAAACACAGCTTATCGAGAGGAACCCTTCCATTTTAATTATTGCCTCTAATCCTTCATATATCCTCCTAATTAACTTTATTATTGTATTAGGAGAATGCAAAATGGTTCCATTGCCCTAAAGTCCCATGACAGGACCCTTTAAGTTTTATAGCTTACTCTGTTGAATGCTTTCTCTGCATTAAGACCCCTTAACAACAGCAATATAATTTTACATTCTGCTTCCCACTGATTATCCTTGTTCTGTTAATGTTGTTAAATGTTTGCTTCCCCTCCCCCAAACCACATTGATCCATATCTGTCAATTTTGACAACGTTTACCATTTGTTTAGGTAGTATAGACATAAACACTTCTCAGTGTTAAAACTTGATTATAATGGGTGTATATGAAGCTGGGTCTGATACGTATTTACCCTTTTTGGGTAACACAACCACCACAGCTTTCTTCCAAGAAGCTGGTGTTTCCCCTCCTTCTAAGATAGTGTTAAACAAAATCTTCCAGATTTTATCACTGTCTTCCTCTCCTAACTTCCAAACTTCCATAGGAATTGCCTAGCAGTTGTTGCAGTGGGTTATGGATGTGAGCTGTAGTTCCAGTAGTACAGGGTTTAATTCCCTCAGTCCTCATTCGCCTACTGTGTGACCTTAAAGAAGTCACTTAAACAGAGTTCATTAGGGCAACTGGAATTTCATCTAGGCTCCTTAATGGTTCCCTGATAACTGCCTGTGAACCTATGAACCTTTGGATACCATCTTTTCCTGGAAAATTTCCTGCAGATTGATTATACAGTGTTTATCTCATTTCCTGTTATCTTAACTCTTTGTTGTTGAGTCTCATCTTCCTGTAATTGTGGCATAATTAACGCTTTCACAAATATTTCCATTTGTGCTCTTTCTTGGTTTCCACATTCCTTTACACAAGTTTTCATAAAATTTCCAAAATATCTCTAATACTTCTGTAGCATCTCTAGATGTTCATCACATTGATCACTACTGCAGTACAAGTAGCTATATGGGTTGTAACCTGTGAAGGATATAACAGCCAGACAGCTTCCAAAGCTTGAGGCCACCTTCCCTTGCCAAATCTGCTAAGATGCTTCAGCTGAGCTGCTTAAAAAGAGAAGTTTGATCACCAAGCCCTTCAGAGCTTTCCTCCTACCAAAGAAAGTGCTCTTCTGTGGGATTTCAAGGATTGATGGTCTCCTTGTGATACTCCATTGCTGGACAGATAAGTTCCTTTGGGGGAAAACCTTCCACATTTACATATTTATTGTTTAATTTTACTTTCCTGGTTAGGAAAATTAATTTTTCTTCTAAGAATTTGTGTTTTAATGGACTGTCTTGAAACTTAACTGTGCTTTTCATAGGTTCGTAAGTGTTTACTAAGCTAACAACCAAAAGGGCCTTTTTAAGCCTAGCCATGCACCCAAAATCTCTGACAAGTTCTGATACCCTTGATAAGTGTAAGCAGGGGTTTGGGAAATAAACATTTACAAGCAGGGGCCTGGGAGATGAACCATTTACAGGTTGCCTGTGTCCATTAGAGACATAGATGCCAAACCAGGGATGAATTTCTTTTCCCCATCCAGTTGTCCAAGTTGCACTTGAATTGGGTTATGGAGGAACTCTGCTTCACATGGATGGGGAACCTGTTCCATAGGTGAGGTAGTGTCTGGGGTACATACCTGTCTGTCCAGCAGGTTCTGTTTATATCACAGGTAAGGTTTAAGTCTTTAGAACGGGTCATTCTGGTGCTGTTTGTTTTGTGGATATGCAGGAGGTCCATCAGAATGGGGTCTGACAATGCCCTGTATGCCAGACATAAATCTCACCTCAAAAGCCTGTAGGAGACGGAATACAGGGATAAGGCAGTGAGGCGGTCTTCATAGGACATTTTACTTACATCCTGTATTCTTTTAGTGAGGAGCATCTGTGGACATTCCAGTTGTTGGACGTGTCTAGTTAGGTACATACCAAAGGGGGCATTGTGCTGAATGATAGGTCTGATGAATGCTGAATACAGTGGAATAATGACTTCCTTGGACTTGGAAGCCATACAGGGATTTCCTCACTACTGTAGACACGTGATGGTCAAAGGCTAGATTACTATGCATGTGTGTTGTCAGTATGTTAGTTACCAGGGGTGGATGACTTCCCAAAGGATTCTGTTATGCATTTCTTGGCATTTAGGTTTAGTTCATGGCTCTGACACCAGTTGTTTGTCTGTGTCAGCTCCTCCTGGAGAACATTTGTGTCAGTGTGGGATTCAATGACAGCTCCTGCTTTGCAATCATCTGCAAATTTAGTCATCCAGAGACCACTGACACTTTAACTGGGATAGCACATTTTTTCTGTCAGTTTAAAACTTGTTAAAAACAGTTGAAAACTATTTTTCATTTGGAGAAATTGTATATGTTTAACAAACACTTACTGACATTTGGGTAGTAGTACTCCTTTTACCTTCCTCTGGGAGTCTACCAAAGCTCAGAGTCCTTCCCACTGACTTTCTGAGTGATGGAACAATCACCTGGCAGTACAGGAACTTCCTTAAACACCCATGACAGGACCCTTTAAGTTTTATAGCCATAATAAGAGAAAGATCTCTTGGAATACTGTTCCTTACTCTGAATCTCTTCAGCTGCTGAGGCCAGATAAGACACCCTTTTGGAATTTATTTCCTCCCTCTGTTTTTTTCTCTTAGTGCTTAAATAGTGTATTCTGCTGCTTTAACTGTTTTTTGTGATTTAGGTATTGTATGTGCTTGGGGTTATACTTAGCTGCTCTATAAGGCATATATTGATCTGATGTTGTCCTTTTCATTCTTCCTCAATGAATCGGTTATGGATCTGATCCAACTCGGCCGCATACTATAGACTTTGGATCCAACACTCATGCTCCTCCCTCTACCCATAATGCCCTAGTCCATCTTCAGTGCCTCAAATCTCATTTGCTGCCATCATGCTTAGACGCAGGGTCATTTTCTTGAGTTATAGCATCAGCAATTTGTAAGAGATTTTTTGTACTCCTTCACTAAATATTCTTCTTTTCCTTATTTCTCAACCTCCTTCATAGTTGGTAGTCTGTCTTACCCTTTAACTCAGGGTAATTCTTGATTACCATTGCTGGTAATTATTCCTTCCTTTTATTTTTTTTTAACTGTTTTCTAACTAACAAAAAAAATCTTTCCCATTATACATTAGTTGTTTTTTTCTTAGCAATTCCCTTTTTGGACTTCTTATCTCTACTCTCCTGTCATGGCTGACAAACCAACAGGATTCAAAAAATACAGTTTTTGTGGGCATAAAATCCCTAACTCGGATGACCACAAGGAGTGTGTTTATTGTCTCAGGGATAGGATGCGGGAGCACGTCTACCACATTAGAAAGGGATCTGTTTCCAATGCAGTGGCCAAACACGTTAGAGATTGTGGACATGAACACTCTTTTAAATTTAGAATTTTAGAGAAGATACATACCACCATTAGAGGAGGAGATGTTAGCACCTTTACTGAGTCGAAAGAAACAACTTGGATTATGAGACTGAGATCAGATAGACCTCCGGGTCTGAATGGGAAAGTGCCGATACAACCATTTTTAAAGATGAGGAAATTAAAGATTTAGATATATTTATATATTTATCTTTATACATGTGTGTGTTACATGTTATATATACACATTTTCCAGTGTATTTCTCATGTGTATACACACCCCTCCTGTTTATATATGTACAGATGTAAAGATGCTATGTCCCTCCCCATATAAAGTAAGATGTATATTTACACATATTTATATATATATATATATATATATATATATATATATATATATATATACCATTCTTATTTTATTTATTTCGTTTTACACATGTACCTTATATAGAGAGTAGTAATATCTTGATATACCCTTCATTTTAGTATAGGTAGGAAATGTGATTTTATTTGTTGATTTTAGATATAGTATTTATATATGGTATATTGTATTTTCTACAGCAGTTTGAGAATTGACGCTGTTTTGTTTTTTTGTGTAGTTACTTTGTGGTACATAGTATGATTTTGTTTTTAATAAATTAGTATTGAATTGTTAATTATGTAATTATGTAATGATGTTTTAAATATTTTGAATTTTCCCGCCTAGACGGGTATTTAAGTAATTAAGTCACTTTTGTTACTCAGGTCTGATGAAGCTAATAGCGAAAGCGCTTACCTGATGTGCACCTAATAAATCTGCTTTTTAGTCACTTTATCTTCGTGGATTATTATTACCATATTGACTGGATGTCTCATTGATTTCGTTGGACTATTGCATTGGCATTTTCTAATAGCATTTTTTATGCTATCTGTGTGCTCCTTCATTGTTTTGCTCTCACTAGTTGTTGTTTTTTACTATTAAATACGAAGGTTATGTACTCACCATAATGATAGATCCATGTTGTCTGTCTCCAGGTCTATATCACTTCGGCGAATGGCATTTCATCAGAAAACCCGCTCTTGTGGGGGGCTGCACCCCACCACACCCCCGCTGATTATATATACCAACTCTGAGAGTGGACTGTATTGGGGAAAGGGAAAATTTCCCGAGCCTCACTGTACTGCGATCTCAATATAAACTGTTCGACGAATAGCATGTTCGATGTAGGTGAACTGAAAATGCCATTCGCTGAACTGATATAGACCCATCTGTCTCCATCTGGTTCAGCCTTCCTGCCCTCCTGTTCCTGACCTTCTTGTTGATTTGGCAAGTCTCCCCTTTGTGATAGCTAGACAGCAGAGGTCCTTCTTCCTGCTTGCCTAGAGTCTCGCTTTTTCCCTGAATGTTTTTCTTGTATTGATGCAGAAATTGAGGTTTACTTGGATATGTTCTGTCATTCTACTAATACTCAGGGAGTAAACACAGTCTGGGCAGTTGATGGATGAGCAGGGAGACGGAGCTAAGTTGAACTGAAAGGCAGTTGGCCAGTATCAGATCTGAAGTCCCACATATTGAGACAGATAAAGACAGAAAACAAGGATCGATTGTTTTGGTGAGTACATAACTTTCATTTATGTTGCTAAGTTCCCCACATATTATGGAGACATACAGTAGCATAAGCAAAAGCACTGTCTCTGCCAGTGACTAGTGAGTTTCATGAGTAATCTGGCTCTTAATTCTGTAAAGACGTACCAATGTCAGCAACGTGTTCCTTTGAACTAAAGTTGTTGTCTAGTACCATGCACAGGTACTTCCAGCTGAGAAGCCTCTTCAGTAGTTCAAGCAGATGCAGTATAGGCTATCATTATTATCCAGATGTTCTTCGTCTCACATTGCTGCAGTCATAACCTGTGGGTAGTCCGCTGTCCTCGGTCGGCCCGAATACCAAAGTGTTAGGCTGGCGCCGGTCATGGTCGCTCAGAGCTGACGTCAGTACGCAGTAGTACTTAAGCGCATGACCGACGCCATATCCTCAGTCTTTCTTGCCGCGTGGTCCGAAGCAGAAGCAGCATTTGCAAGTGCCGTTCGGCGTCCTGAAATTTTCATTTTACGAGTTTCAGACCGAAGACCAAGTTGGGCTAAGTACCCCGTTGGGGAATATTTTTGTCTTTTCTTGCCTCAGTTAATCCGGATGTCAGAAAAAGTTAATAATTGTATTTCTTGTGGGAAACAGATACCTCATAGGGACTATCACTCTCTCTGTATTCCTTGCTTGGGGCCTGAGCACGACGTAGTCGGGTGTCGCTTTTGCGCTAGATTTAATAAGCGCACCATTAAACGCAGATTAGACTGTGCTAGGCTTGTTTTGAGCTGTGTAACTACAACATGCCGTCGGATCCTCCGACGCCGCTACCGCAAAAAAGCGAAAAGATAAATCGTTAAAGTCTAAGCAGGATGAGTCGTCCGTTGCTGACGCCGGTTCTATGGAATCTACGGTTGAATCTGTGGATCCAGCCGAGGTCTCGCTGAATCACAGGGGGAACCTTTAATATTACAGGAATTGGCCTCTCAAGGAGTTAGGTCAGGCCGAGGGGGCTTCTCAAGTTTCTGTGGTTCCATCCTTACAAAAGGTTATTAGGCCTTCTACTTCTGTCACTAAAGGCCCTGCTAAAGCTAGACCTGGTCTTTCTGGTACAGGCATCAGCCCAAGTTCTTCGGGCTCTGTTCCTAAAAAACATATGTTAAAAATGGCAGAGGATTTGATTACTTTAATCAGGGTTCTATGCCCTCCAGAGAAGAGGCCTAGGGTGGAGACAGATTTAGAGGATTGGAGCATTCCTCAGATTACTCTGAGTCTTCAGCTGAGGATATTCAGGATTTCCCCCCTATTCTGATTCGGATGCAGAGGATTCCTGTCCTTCTGCTTCTCCTCCAGAGGATTTTTCCTTTTCTGAAACCTTGCACTCCATGAAGGAGCATTTCAAGTGGGAAGGTCAGGATTTTCAGATTCTCGAAGAGGCTTAGGAATTTTTGTTTTTGCCACAGCATAGACCTTTGGCTATTCCCCCTGTTTTAGATGTTGTTCAGGATGTTTTTTCTGAAGCTTCCCTTAATCCTGATTCTTTACCCCCTGCCCCTGTCAAGCCAGACAGGTATTACAGAGTTCCAGAGGCTCATAAATATTTGTATAAGAGTCCTAGAGCTGATCCGGAAACTATTATTCAAGGACCTAAGGGTGTCAGGGCTTCTGTAGTTAAGAATCCAGTACCTCTGGATAAAGATTCTAGAGCTTTGGATAGGTGGGGTAAAAAAGTGTATACCTCCTCCACGCTAGCTATGAGGGCTTTAAATTGCCAGTTTCATATGCTGAAGTATCAGAACTTTCTGTTAGGTCAGTTGAAATCTAAGGTAGATGCTTTAGCTGAGGGTATAGAGTGTAAGGAATTGCAGGACTTAGTTCATGCCTCAGATCAGGTTGGTAAGCATTCTTTACAGTGTGGCTTCGATGCTCTTCAGGCTTCTTCCAGGGTGGCTGCTACTGGTTCAGTTATTCGTAGGCATGCCTGGCTTAAGGATCAAAATTTGTCAGAGCATGTTAAAGCTCGAATTTTGGATGCTCCCCTTCAATCTGAAGTTCTTTTTGGTTCTTCTGTGGAGTCAGTTTTGAAAAAGATGGAAGACAAAGCTAAGTCCATGCAGACGGTTAAGGAATTTTTGCAAGTGCAGCCCCCTAAGTTTAGCAGGAATTGGCCTGCAAAAGGATGGTCTTACCCTTCTTCGATTTTCAGTCTAGGGCAGATCTAGACGTAGGGGCAGAGCTCACGCTCAGGGTTCTTTCAGACCTAGCACTTGGAGTTCTCCTGCACAATCTTCTGGTGAGGGCAGGGGTCAGCCTTTTCGTAAACAGACCCAATGACCTGTATCTCCAGCTGCCAGATTCCTCCTGTCTGGCAGCTCCTCTAGGAGGAAAGTTGGCACTATTCAAACAAAATTGGCTTTTGGTCACCCAGGACAAATGGGTGTTGGACATTATAAATCAAGGTTACAAGTTTTATTTTCACACCTTCCCTCCTTTCAAAGGCATGCCAGATGTACCTTCTCAGCAAAGGCTGGAGGCTCGCAAACAGATTTCTTTGCTTTTTGCAATTGGGGCAATCCAGGTGGTACCTCCGTCAGAAGTAGGCCTAGGGTTTTATTCTCGCCTATTCCTTGTGCCAAAGAAAGGAAACACTTGGAGGCCAATTCTGGATTTGTCCATTCTCAATACATACCTAGACATTCCAAAGTTCAAGATGTTAACTTTACAGCAACTTCTGCCTCTGCTAGGCAAAGATCACTGGATGGTAACTCTGGATCTCAAAGAGGCTTATCTTCACATTCCTATCAGGCCCAGCTGCAGGAGATTCCTGCGTTTGGCTGGTACTTTTCATTATCAGTTCTCTGCATTGCCCTTTGGCTTATCTACTGCGCCCAGGGTGTTCACAAAGGTCCTGGCTCCTGTGATAGCCTTCTTAAGACTAAGAGGAATACAAATTTATCCTTATCTGGACGATTGCCTCATTCTTGCTCAAGACAAAGACAAGTTACTTCAACATCTACAGTATGTAATGGCAGTTTTAAGGTGCCTAGGGTATTCTGTGAACGAAACAAAGTCCAGTCTAGTACCCTCTCAGGACATGTGCTTTCTGGGTGTGAGACTGAATACAGCCTCTCAGATGGCTTTTTTGACCCCGGACAAACAAAGAAATCTTCACTTATACTTCCAGCAATTATCAGTAATGTCCAGGCTGACTGCAAGGACAGTCCTTCAAGCCTTGGGGTTCATGGCATCTTGCATTCTGGTACTTCCCAATGCCAAACTGCATATGAGGAAGCTACAATGGTATCTCAAAAGTGTATGGACTCAACACTGCCACGATTTGGACACTGTCATTCAGATAATACCTTGCATCCAGAAGGAGTTCTTGTGGTGGGCTCAGGAATGTCACCTAAACAAGGGACTCTCTGTGACCCGACCAGAGGCGAGTCAGATCTTAACGGCGGATGCCTCAGACCTGGCTTGGGGAGCTCACTTCAATGGGAAATGGTTTCAAGACACGTGGCCTCCCAGACTACAGCATTTGCATATCAACATGAAGGAGATGTTAGCAGTCCAATTTGCCCTGATGGCTTTCAAGGATCTACTTCAACCAGGACAGGTGTTGATTCAAACAGACAACACAACAGTCATGTGGTACATCAACAAGCAGGGGGGAACCCATTCTTACCCTCTTTGCAGACAAGCTATGATTTTGTGGGAGACTGCTCTGAGTTTGCAAATCACTCTTCAAGCAAGGTTTCTGCCAGGAGCACAGAACTCCTTAGCAGATGTATTGAGCAGACAAATTGTGGATCCCCACGAGTGGAAATTGGATCCTCACGTATTCCAACAGTTGACAGTGGCTTGGGGAACTCCAGACATAGATCTGTTCGCTTCTCCACTAAATTTCCAACTGCCAAAATTTTGCACAAAGATGTTTCACCCAAAAGCTTGGAAAGTGGATGCTCTATCTTTCAGTTGGAACAACCTTCACGTCTATGCTTTCCCTCCTCTGCCTCTGCTTCCCAAGGTACTCTTGAAAGTCAGGCAGGACAAGCCTTGCATGATTCTAATAGCGCCAGATTGGCCACGTCAGCACTGGTATCCTCTGCTGAGGAGTTTAGTACAGGAGCCTCCTTGGCCTTTGCCACCAATTCCACACCTGTTGTCTCAGGCAAGCAATCATTTTCTCAATGTCAGAGTGCAGTCCCTGCATCTGACAGCCTGGCGTATTCTTTTTTAGACCCGGGGGTTCTCAGCTTCCTCAACAAGTTTTGAATGTCATTTTGGTAGCCAGATGGCCTAGTACTAGAAAAGTTTATGCTGATAAATGGAGGAGATTTTTTCTTTGGAGCACAGCAAAGAGCTTTGATGTCTCAGTGCCTAATTTGAGTTTTACACTACAGTACCTTACTGAATTATTAGACAAGGGTTTGTCTTTTTCCTCCGTGAAAGTTCATGCTGCAGCCATTTCTGCTCACTATGATTGTGACCCTCCTTTATTTTCTCACCCTTTGTTTAAACAATTTCTTAGAGGGGCTAAAAATATAAGACCCCCACGTAGAGCTCCTACTCCTTCCTGGGATCTTAATTTTGTGTTGGAAAAGCTTACCTTACCTCCTTTTGAACCTGCAGCTACGTCTGAGTTGAAGTTTTTGTCCTGGAAGACTGCTTTTTTGTTGGCCATTACGTCTGCTAGGAGGGTATCTGAATTACAGGCTCTCATGGCAGTTGAACCCTTCCTGATATTTCATAAGGATAGGGTGTCCTTGCATGCTAACCCTACTTTTATGCCTAAAGTTATTTCTAATGTGGCCTTGAACCGGTCTATTCATTTGCCTACTTTTTATGCTGATCCCCAAAATAAAGGGGAAAAAGTCTTGCATTCTTTGGATATTCACAGGCAGTTACGCTATTATTTGAGCAGAACTAAAGAATTCAGGAAGACTCAACAGTTATTTATTTCTTTTGCTTTGGGTTCACAGGGGAAGGCTGTTTCTAAGCAGACTATTTCTAAGTGGATTGGCCATTGTATTGCTTTTTGTTATTCTCATCATGGGAAGGATGTTCCTGCGGGGATCAGACCTCATTCCACTAGAGCAACCGCCACATCTACTGCCTTTTTAAGGGGGGTAGCTACTAAGGATATTTTGGAGGCAGCTACTTGGAGTTCAGTGCACACTTGTACTAAACATTACCATCTCCCTCTTTATTCTAAGTCTAGGGCTGGGTTTGCCACTGCAGTTTTACAGGGCATGTAGGCAGCTCCTAATGCTTTTTAGTTTGCCAGCCTCCCTTTACCTTTGCTTTGGGATTCTACCCACAGGTTATGACTGCAGCAATGTGAGACAAAGAACATAGTACAGTTTTGTACCTACCATAAATGTAGATGTTCGAGGATCCACATTGCTGCAGTCCAATTTTCCCTCCCTCCTTCCCCTCTATAGTTTGGGGTTGCTGTGTTTCTTTTGGGATAATTATTCTTTTATTTATGTTGGTTGTTGGGTATTTCTATTTTGGCTATGGCCTTTCCTTTTTAGGCCTTCTGACATCTGGGGCAAGAAAGACTGAGGATATGGCGTCGGTCATGCGCTTAAGTACTACTGCGTACTGACGTCAGCTCTGAGCGACCATGACCGGCGCCAGCCTAACACTTTGGTATTCGGGCCGACCGAGGACAGCGGACTATCCACAGGTTATGACTGCAGCAATGTGGATCCTCGAACATCTACATTTATGGTAGGTACAAAACTGTACTTTTTCCAGACAACATCATTTTTGTTTGTGTGTTTTTGTTTTTATTTATTTATTTAATGTTAACTTACCAAGAACATGAGGCCACCTAATGAGCTGAACAAGACTGGAGTGGATCATTTTGGTCAGGGTGTAACAGTCATATTTTAGGTTTGATGCAATGGAGCCAGCATATTGTACTTTTGCACATTTGCCTGGTATATAAATAAAGGACACACTGTGTGAAGGATGGACTTCTTTTATATACCACAGTGCTCTGGGTATGGTAATGAGACAGATTTTTGCCATACTATAGGTTCTGTGCAATTTTAACAAGTAGCTATGAAACTGTTTCAAAGCCTTTGAGCCAAAGCCAGTTCAAAGATATTTTCTCTGTAAAGTACAGTACTTGAACATAAGCAGTAGCATTTAAGCTATATATATGAGCTGTGTCTTGGCCAAGATACAACTAGCCAGCTTGCAAAAGCTCTGGCTCCCTTCCACACTTCCATTCTGACTGCTGATTGGTCAGACCTGATTAAGGAAAATCAACAGTCAGGGTGGAAAATTCTAGTATTTTCTTGCGGCTTTGTGAAGAAGTGGCTCATAGGCTTTGCAAGAGCAGCATCAGACACTTCATTATCTTTGTGGCAGATTGTATACAGAAGTATTTTAGCTAGGCAAGGGATACTACTGACAATGTAGTGCTTGTTTGTATTCATGCTGTGACAACTTGCCTGCCATTTTTTTCTGTCAGACTGAATTTATTCTAAAGGAGTTACTGACATAAATTTAATGTGGTGTTTGTGGATTACAGTATTTTCGGGTCATTGTCTGTTTGTATGTGAAAATGTAAGTGTGGTTCCTCCTTGGTGGCGGTATGGATACTTACCCCCATTCCTGCTGATCTGATATCCATAGTTCCCAGAAGGTGAATTAGCTTAACTAGAGAGCCCTTGCCAACTCCGCAGGGCCAGTCTTTGCCTCATCTGATGGTAGGTGTCCCTGTAGTGGCCAGCATTCATCTGATGGTAGGTGTCCCTGTAGTGGCCAGCATTCATTCCATTCCAGAGGCTGCTCATGTTGTTATTTTCTTTCTTACGTTACTCTCTGAGACCGCTGTATCTATGTTGTTTGCACTGCATTTCTCTCATGAGCTGACATTTGTCACTTCGTTTAGGCTGCACTTGTGTGGTCCTAAATGACAATAAAGTTTCTTTGAATCTTTGAATATTCTTTGAAGGATGCAAACAGGACAGTTAAACAGGTGGCATTAGTTTCCTTGGACACAGAAAAAGTGAAGTAGGATACACTGGAGATTCTTGATTAAGGTGAGGCAGAGTATGTTTTTTTCCTAGCTCACTTACAGCGTTAATATTTACCAGGGGTCTGTAGAACAAGTCAAAGTTCAAACAAGACTAAATCAGAGTTGGTGTTTGTTATTTGGTATGAGACAAGGATATCTAATCTCATTGCTACTATTTGCTATTTATCTAGAACTATTGGCATTTGCTTTAAGACACACGTCTATAAAAGATATAACTAGGGGATTTAGAATTTAAAGTAGCACTATATGCAGTTGATACTATCATAACCTTGGGGAGTCTGACGGTGGACATGGGTAAGTTGTTTGACTTGATGAAGAACTTAAGAGAGCTGTTTTAAGTATTAAATGAACTAGGAGAAAACGAGCTATAGGAATTAACGCATCCCTTCAAAGTGAGCTCATCACAAATTACAAAGGGATGTGGGATGCAGGAAAAATGAAATTTGTAGGTGTGTAGTTGACCAGAATGTATGAATACTAACTAAAATCATATGAGTTGGTGATGGCTAAAATGAAGGTTAAGCTGCAACAATTGAAACATATGAATTTAGAGTTAGATCAGAGGGTGCAGATAATAAAATGGAATGTGCTGCCACATTGTTTATATCTAGGACAAGTATTCTGAACATTTCTAAGGGCTGAGTGTCCTGTTACAGATGGTTGCAAGATTTTATTTAAGGATGTGAGCCCTGACATTTAGATGGGAAAGGGTGGTGCTCCCAAAAGATAAGGGGAATTAGGATTTTCAGATCTGTCACAGTAAACAAGGGCTGACCAACTTTCATTGGCGAAGAAATATTATGCTAATTATAGTGCCAGCAGACGGCCGGAAATGTTAAGTGAAATTTCCCTGACTGAGTGAAAGGGATCTCATAGACGTGATGTAGGGCAGAACTGCAGGGACAATAGGCTGTCAGTTATAGATGTAGTAAAAGAGGATGTAAGTAAATCCCTTTGGAGTAAAAGGAAAGGGATTTGAGCCACAAACTTTTGCTAGTGGGATAAAGGATAAGTAATGTTTAGTGATGATTTGAGGATGAGTAACTGGAGGCAGTGTAATTCAGGTTTAAAATATTGGGATCAAATGAAGCAATGAAAAGATTTCAGATCCTGAGGAGAATTTTCCTGCACTGTCACTCTGAAAGAAATAAGTAAAAAAAGAGTAACTGAGTCCAGAGAAAGTCAGTATAGTGTCCAAACGGGTCTATATCACTTTATTGAATTGCTGTTGAATTCCTTACCTGGGAAAGATTTTGTCATTCACTGAAATGCCATTCAATAAATAGGGTTTTAAAGAATTTGTTGAAGAAGTTGTGGGACGAAAACGTAAATTTGAGCTTGTCAGCGTTTATCTTAGATGTCTGTTCGTGTATTCATTAAAGTCTGTTGAGTGATACTAGTGGTTTGGAACCTTTGTGCTTTTTTCCTCTTAGAGCTTGGTAGATCTTTGAAAACTAGGAGAGATGGTTGATCTTGAGAGCTTAGACCTTAAAAAAATGCTTTTTTAGGGATCTGTGATAAAGAGCAGGAAGAAAGTAAGATAATTTCTTTGGATCTAATGTAAGCAGTAAAGAAGGCAATAACAAGGTTACGGAGAAAAAAGTATGCTCATTCAGTACGGAAAGTAATACAGTTAATGGGGAAAATAAGAGAAGAGGAGAAAATCCTATGGTAGGGAATTGGAACAGAAACAAAAACAAATGTTGGTGGAGTCTTGATTGCCATGGAGCCACTATATAAATGAGATGGGAGAGAATGACAGGGACGGAATGAATTAAGTTATGTATGAATAAATAGAAATGTCAGTGTACATAATTATACAGAAAGATTAATTTTTGATCTGATGTTGTCAATTTTCATTCCTCAACATATGGGTTTGAATCCAGTCCTCAGATCTGACTTGCCCGCTGTTTCACAGCTCTTGGATACTACAAGCTCTTGAGCTCTTCCCTTACTCATAATGCAGCAGTCCCCCTCATTTCCCACATCTTGTTTGCTGCCATTGTGAATGGACATGGTCTATAGCTCTTGAGAGTGTTTTTGTCAGAATGTGATAAGTTTTTTACCTCTTTTTTTATTGTATAGTTTCCTCCTTTTACCTTTCTTCTTACCATTATTAGTTTCTTATTTACCATTGCTGGTAACTGAACAACTTTTTTCTCCTTACTATTTATCGATATTTTTATCTCTTTCTCTTCTTTGATAGTTTTTCTTACTTGTTACTAGTATTTCTCATTACCATGGTTAATAATTCTTCCCTTTTTACCTCTTACCTTTTTTTGGTATATTCCAAATACCATTGTTGGTAGTTGTACTTTTTTTCTGATTCTATTTAAAAAAAATGTTTTACAGTTAAGATTTCTTTTTTTTGTAATTTGCAGTAGCATTTTTTCTGTCTGCTTAAATTTGTCTTTCTTGTGTAACACTTGGCTATTATCATGGCAGATAAACCGTCAGGATTTTAAAAAATGCAGCAATTGCAGACATAAGATTATGTTTTCCGCTTCTCATAACCTTTGTGCTTATTGCTTGGGACCAGCTCATTTACAAGCTTTATGCTCCATATGCAAAGCCTTTAATCTAAGGACTGTTACAGACAGAAAGAATAAATTGAGCTTCAAAGAAATTCTTCCATCAGCCATCGGAAAGTCACTAACTGCAGGTCAGTCCTCCAAGTACAAGAAAAAGGAGGCAAAAAAGAGGCCTTCAGATCATCCTAGCTCTTCTCAGTCTTCTTCGGATCTGACATCAGATCCTGGGAAGAAGACTCAAAAAACTTCAGATATGACACAAAAATCATAAGATCTGACAGCTTTAGACACCAGAGCCTTCAAATCAAGTGAAGCAATGAAAAGATTTCAGATCCTGAGGAGAATTTTCCTGCACTATCACTCTGAAAGAAAGAAGTAAAAAAAGAGTAACTGAGTCCAGAGAACGTCAGTATAGTGTCCAAACGGGTCTATACCACTTTATTGAATTGCTATCGAATTTCTTACCCTGGGAAAAATTTTGTCATTCACTGAAATGCCATTCAATAAATAGGGTTTCAAAGAATTGCTAGTTGCTGAATAGCAATTCAATAAACTGATATAGACCCATGTCCAGTCTTAGTTAAATGTTTGGTAAATTTTTATAAGTCTCTTGTTTAGTGAGAATGCCACTGGAGGGAAGTTTACAAATAATGAATAAAATGATGTCATGCTGTAAGTATCCCAGCAGTAATATTTGAAATATTAATTTAAGAACTCTCTGAGAGAGAGCATTTTGTATTTTGTCTTTGACCTGGAAACATCCACTCACCACTTCTGAATGCTTGTTGTTCTGTAATTCTGATTGGAATCTTAACACCAATAAGGTTAAGTAGAATATTGCCAAAGTCACTTATTGAGTGCTGACAATGCAACACAGGGAAGACTTGTGATTTGTTGAATGTTTTTTGGATCTGTGAGAGCTTGGTAGATCTTTGAAAACTAGGAGAGATGGTTGATCTTGAGAGCTTAGACCTTAACAAATGCTTTTCAGGGATCTGTGATAAAGAGCAGGAAGAAAGTAAGATAATTTATTTGGATCTAATGTAAGAAGTAAAGAAGGCAATAACAAGGCTACTGAGAAAAAAGTATGCTCATTCACTACGGAAAGCAATACAGTTAATGGGGAAAATAAGAGAAGAGGAGAAAATCCTATGGTAGGGAATTGGAACAGAAACAAAAACAAATGTTGGTGGAGTCTTGATTGCCATGGAGCCACTATATAAATGAGATGGGAGAAAATGACAGGGACGGAATGAATTAAGTTATGTATGAATAAATAGAAATGTCAGTGTACATAATTATACAGAAAGATTAATTTTTGATCTGATGTTGTCAATTTTCATTCCTCAACATATGGGTTTGAATCATGTCCTCAGATCTGACTTGCCCGCTGTTTCACAGCTCTTGGATACTACAAGCTCTTGAACTCTTCCCTTACTCATAATGCAGCAGTCCCCCTCATTTCCCAGATCTTGTTTGCTGCCATTGTGAATGGACATGGTCTATAGCTCTTGAGAGTGTTTTTGTCAGAATACAATAAGTTTTTTACCTCTTTTTTTATTGTATAGTTTCCTCCTTTTACCTTTCTTCTTACCATTATTAGTTTCTTATTTACCGTTGCTGGTAACTGAACAACTTTTGTCTCCTTACTATTTATCTATATTTTTATCTTTTTCTCTTCTTTGGTAGTTTTTCTTACTTGTTACGAGTATTTCTCATTACCATAGTTAATAATTCTTCCCTTTTTACCTCTTACCTTTTTTTGGTATATTCCAAATACCATTGTTGGTAGTTGTACTTTTCTTCTGATTCAATTTAAAAAAAAATGTTTTGCAGTTAAATTTTTTTTTTTTGTAATTTGCAGTAGCATTTTTTTCTGTTTGCTTAAATTTGTCTTTCTTGTGTAACACTTGGCTAATATGATGGCAGATAAACCATCAGGATTTAAAAAATGCAGCAATTACAGACATAAGATTCTGTTGTGCGATTCTCATAACCTTTGTGCTTATTGCTTGGGACCAGAACATTTACGAGCTTTATGCTCCATATGCAAAGCCTTTAATCTAAGGACTGTTACAGACAGAAAGAATAAATTGAGCCTCAAAGGCATTCTTCCATCAGCCATCGGAAAGTCACTAACTGCAGGTCAGTCTTCCATGTATAAGAAAAAGGAGGCAAAAAAGAGGCCTTCAGATCATCCTAGCTCTTCTCAATCTTCTTCGGATCTGACATCAGATCCTGGGAAGAAGACTCAAAAAACTTCAGATCTGACACAAAAATCATCAGATCTGACAACTTTAGACACCAGAGCCTTCTCTTCAGATCTGACCCATTCAGAATCCTGACTTCTACCAAGAACAAGATATGTGTCTTCTATAGATCCAGTTCCCACTCGACTCCCCTCTCCCTTACTGGAAAGAAGCAGGTCTCCCTCTATTGCCTCTTCCCATTCATCCAGAAGTCTTACTGAAGCAGATGTAGACAGAATAATGTGGAAATGTCTTTAAACACAAATTTAGATGGAAGTTCTCCTGGCTCCTACCCCAACAGTTCCAGAGACCTCTACTCATACAACCCCACCAGTTCTGGCTCCTTCTCCAATCCGTCCTTCGGTTTCAGAGCCCTTGGATTCTAGACTCCTGGAACTGTCTATTTTGGTTCTGAAAATGCCTCTTTCTTCAGATCAGTTGTCTCCCCTGAGTGTGCTGGCTCTGTTTCAGAGCTGGATGACTCAGACCCAAAGCTTCATTGTTAGATCTGAGGAGTTAGAGTAAATGCCGAAGTTGTCAAAGCCATCTTTGCCCCTCAGAGCCTTGGCATTCGATAGCTCGGCTCTGACTTCTGCCTCAGGTGCTGTATCTTCAGGTCAGAAGCAACATTGGTCCAGAGCCATGCCTTGTCTGCACCAATGGTTTCATTCTCCCTCGGACATTCTGCCTTCAAGGTAGTAGAGAAAGAGAATGTTCTTTTCTAGAGATCAGATGTTTTTTCCCCCACTCAGATCTTCCTTCTGTTTCTCAGATGTCTTTGTGTTGTGAGCCTCAGCATTCTACTCCACAGGGACAGCCAAACCAAAGTTTCCAGGTGGCCCACAGGGCATAAATATCTCTTCCAGTACTTATTCAGGACATCCAACCAAAGATGTCCCTGGGAGGAGGAAGTACAAGAGGAGGCACTCATACTCCCCTCAGGAGTCAGTCACAGAAGATACTGATTTGAATGAGGGGGGAAGGGTCCCCAAGATCACCACCTGACAACGGCTCATTTGGAGTCATCCAGCAACTGTTCTCAAGAGGAATCGGTATTCTGGAGGCATTTGGTACTGGCCCATCTACTTCCTGGGTGAATCAGGCCACTGGTGAGTCCCTTGATATGATCTCTCAGTGGATATGGAAGGAACCAGATTCTGTAGAGCCAATCCCCAAGAGACCAGAAACGATCCTGGCATCACCGAAGCGAGTTTTGGAATAAAGGAGTACCAGTGGATGCTGTGGTCATGATGGCAGCAACCAAGAAGGAACTTTTGGAACAGAGTTCTTCTGTTCATCACCCTAACAGGGAGTCTAGGCCGATGGAGAGGTTCGGGAAGTGGGTGCATGCTTCAGCGACCTTTGCTGTCAGGTTGCTGAATTACTTGACGCATTTTACCAGATTACAGAGGGATTTGATCAAGGAACTTTCAATATCCCTCTCAAGGACTAGTAGTGACGAGGCAGAGTCTTCTATTGCTTCACAGTTAGCAACCCTTCAGTCTGCCTCAATTTCATCTGTAAAACTTGTCACATTGTCAGCCTAGCTGTCTGGAATTTTGTAAATAATTTTATGTCATTTGTGAATATTAATATGATTTATATAGAAATGTAACAACAGGAGATACTGCCAGCCCAGCTATCTGGAATTTTGTAAATGGTTATGTGTCATTTATGAATATCAGCAGGATGCAGCTGTTTGTGTTACCATTATATTAGAACTGTATGTTGTCTGTATGTCAAGCTGCTGAAGCTGCTGGTACAGAATTCTGTGTAAAGTATTAAGCTTAAGGATGTGTCCACAGTGTACCCTACTGGAAAAGAATAGAAATGTATATAAACTATTGTACCTGTGTAAATGTATATGTTTTAACAGTTGGAGCTAGAACATAGAGGGATAACTTGCAAAACATCAAGAAAATAGTTGAAATTAAATTGTTTTATTATCGCGTCATAAAAGTTAGTTTCAATGCAACAAGGAGACAGGATGTTTAAACTAGGGAGCCTTCTGCATTGTGATGTGAAATTGTTCAATCTCGCCGTTTGTTCTTGCACATGGGTTCGGAGCCGATCCTCGGCTTCGAGTCGGCCGCATCACCAGCTTCGCATCTTCGAGAAAGCTCGAGGCACAGTAATATCCCATGATCCTCAGGTGCTAACCCTCAGATCTAGATTGCTGCTAGCAGCAGATCGCATATGAGAGGCTCGGGCCAGTATATTTTTTCTAATTTTTTCTATTATAGTCGACTTGTAGTAGTTCTTAGTGTTTGAAAATAGAAATTTTATAAGTAATGTAGTATAGGAGTGTTATTTGAGAGTGTATTTTAGGTAGAATAGATAGTTTAATTTTTTACTAGTTAAGGCCTGCGTTTTTTCTGTCAGGATGGACAGTACTTACATAGTCCTTTGTAAATTTTTCCCTTAACTCTCTTTTCTTCTTAATTATATATATTATAGTGTGCTGTGTTTTTGGATATTTCTATAATATAGTAGGTTAGAGTTAAACTGTTGGTTTATTATTAGTATAGACATTTAAATTTACACATATTTATATAGATTGTTTCTATAAGTGTGCTGTGTTTTTGGACATATACTATATTCAAAATGTCAGAGAAAGCCAAATCAGGCTTTAAGAGATGTCAGTGCGGACAGAAGATGTCCATTACTGATAACCACTCATCCTGCGTCTACTGTCTTGACCCTCTCCACTTGCAGGAAGACTGCTCCATCTGTCATTCCTTTAGTGGGAGGGTCATGCTGGAAAGACGCAGGAAGTTGTATGACAGAGGGTTGCTTAAACCCGAATTTCAAGAGGCCCTGGACAAGGCTGAACAAGTGTCCAAGTCTAAGAAGGGGTCGAAGTCTTCAAGAGTGCCGGAGCCCAAGTGATCAGCTCCGAGCACCTCTTTCCAGATTCGGACGCCGGCTCCTATGACCTCGGTGCCAGGCGTCGAGCGCTTGTCTCTGATCAAGACTCAGGTCTTGGAGCCAGTGTCAGAGGTATCACCGCCTTTTATCTTTTGCTCGGTGACGGCTTCGGCCCCTTCGACCCGTTTTTTGAGGCCGCTTTCTGACTCCGATGTGGACCGAGTGGTACAGAAGCTAATGGAGAATTTGGCTCTGTCCAAACTAATCGAGGTTTCGTCCCAGCTGGTTTCGAAACTCGAGACTATTCCTGTCCCTTCGACACTTCCTCCTCCGAGACCCGTCGAGTCATCAGAGCTAGGAATAGAAGAACCGATGATTGTAGAGCCTTCGGTGCCGAAGCCTCCAGTAGCGCTATCGGCCCTTTTGACCTCGACTCCTTCGGAACTAGCCAGAGAGTCTCGGAGCCGAAGATCTTTCCTGGGTTCCAGGGGGGATAGTCGAACCAAGATGTCGGTTCCGACTCTTCCCCTCGGTGCCTCGGCTCAGATCAGTTCGGATCCGTCCTCGGTGTCGGAGCCCATGGTTCCGATTCCGGAGAAACGACCACCATCTTCGGATCGGGTCGGATCCTCGGATCGGGGCACCGGTGCCTTCGATATCATGAGGAAGGTCTTGTCTGATCAGACACATACATCATCAGTCTCTTCTTCTCCTTCCCCAAAAGGCCCACGTTCTGCTTCTGTGCCTTCAGTCCCTACCAAGCGTCGAGACCCAATGCCTTAGACAGCCCCACAGGGTGACCCTGGTTCCTCCGGTGCATCCCCAGAAGCCCCCGCTGAGGATGTTCCGAGGAAACGATCGTGCAAGAGGAGGCACATTGATTCCCCCCAGGAATCTCTCACATCTGATACCGATTTGGATGAAGCAGAAGGGTCCCCACGGTCCCCCTCTGAAGATGTCTCGTTTGCGGACATTTTGGAAATCCTGAAACAGAGGGGAGACTGGCAAGCCCTTACCCCTTCTGTGGATGAATCGGTCTTGCTGAAGGCGTTTGGGGCTCAACCTTCTACCTCCTGGGTGACCCCACCATTTGACGAACTCATGGATCTAATAGCCCAGAGGGCTTGGGAAACGCCCGATACAGTGGAACCAGTCCCCCACAAGCCTAACAAATACAAGACGGCCCCCCCAGGACAAATCTTACCTTACAAAAGGAGTTCCCGTGGATACTATGGTGGTGGCGGCGGCCACTAAGAAGGAGATGTCTGAATCATCTTCCTCTGTCCATCCCCCTAATAAGGATTCTAGGACGATGGACAGGTATGGGAAGCGCGTATTTAGTTCTGCGACTTTTTCCATTCGATCGCTCAACTACCTTACGCATTTCACGCGTTTACAGAGAGATCTCATTCAGGAACTGGGAGATAATCTCCAGGGAAACACAGATGCTGCTGTCACCGAGAAAGTGACAGCGCAACTTAACACCCTAAATTCCATAGTGAACACGTCCATGAGGCTGATTTCATACGCAGCCGAAGGGTCGAGTAGAGCGGCAGCTTCAGCGATCGCCCTAAGGAGGCAATTCTGGTTGCGCTTATGCTCCTTTGCGGAATCCCTCAAGTCTTCCTTTGCCAACGCCCCCTTTGATGGTGCCTCCTTGTTTGGGCCCAAAGTAAAGGAGACTCTCACGAGGTGTGAGCAAGAAGGGAAGACCCTGTCTGCCATAGGGGTCCGTTTTTCTGCCCCATCTAGACCCTACTCCAAAGGGCAACGAGGCGGAAAAATGTGGTTCTGAAAGACTCAGGGATCCTTTCAGCCCACCCAAAGTGAGGCCCCCTCCAGAGGCAGAGGAGAAGGAAGAAATGGAAGACACTGCTCAGCCGGCAGAGGGGGTCCGCAAAATCAGGGCGACAGAGATACTTTCTCTGGGAAGTCCTTCCAGCACTCCTGAGTGCAGGCCCGACTGTCTTTCTCTGGAGGCAGTCGGGGGTCGCTTGGCTTTATACCCAGAGGCCTGGCTAAATCTTACATCAGATTCCTGGGTAAAAAGCATAGTTACCAGAGGCTACAACATTCCATCCATCAAAACGCCACCCAACCCCAAAAAGCTTCCAGACGTTCCACCCAGTCTGCGAGACCAGGCAACTGTAGAGATAAGAAGGTTGCTCGAAAACAGAGTCATCCAACCAGTCCAGGTGGACCAAATAGGATCCAGAACTTACTCAAGGTTCTTTTTAGTTCCAAAGAAAACAGGGGACTGGAGGCCAATTTTGGACCTCAGCAAACTAAATGCCTTTGTGAAAAAGGAAAAGTTCCGGATGGTCACGCTCCAGTCAATCCTTCCTCTTCTGCAGGAGGGCGACTGGATGTGCTCTATAGATCTCAAAGACGCGTACTGCCATATCAAGATGGCCAGGGCGTCCAGAGATCATCTGCGCTTCCGGCTAGGAGCCAGTCATTTCCAGTTTCGCACTCTGCCCTTTGGTCTCACTTCAGCCCCCAGGGTGTTCACCAAATGAATGGCAGTAGTAGCGTCTCACCTGAGACGAAGGGGATTCCAGGTGTTTCCTTATCTAGACGACTGGCTCCTATCTGCCACCACCGAGTATCGTCTTCTCCAAGCCAGGGACTACACCATCAGCCTCTGCTCCTCTCTAGGCATAACGGTAAATTTTGGAAAGTCTGTCTTATCGCCGTCACAGCGTATCTTATTTATAGGAGCACAGCTTGACACTTCCCTGGCTCGAGTTACTCTCCCCCCACCAAGAGTGTGAGACCTCAGACATCAAATTTCGGTCCTTCTCCAAAGCAAGAGGGTCCCTGCGCAACAAATATTAAGAGTACTAGGCTTGATGGCAGCCTCCCTTATCGTAGTCCCCTTGGGCAGGATGCATATGAGGATTCTTCAGTGGATGCTATTCGCTCAGTGGTCTTACCGACAACTTCCACCATCTCACGAGATATTGATCACGAACTCTTGCAAAAAGGATCTCTTGTGGTGGATACACAGTCAAGATCTAACACTAGGACGACCATTTGTGTTACCCAGTCCGGTAGCAACTCTAACCACGGACGCTTCCCTGATAGGGTGGGGGGGGGGGGTTTCAGGGACAAACAGTCCAAGGTCAATGGTTCAACTTGGAGTACAACCTGCACATCAATGTCCTAGAGCTGAGGGCAGTGTTTCTAGCGTTGCAACACTTTCACAAGTCCTTACCTCAGGGAACAGTGACAGTTCAGACTAGGCTTGCCACCCCTCCGTTTTTTTTCCGGACTATCAGGAAATCAAACTGATTCTCCGATAGTCCGGAAAACACTGTACAAACTCCGGTATTCTATTTCAAAAAGGAAACAGACTATCGGAGTTTAATCGTTGATTTACTATGCTTTTTACAGAAAAGCATAGTAAATCAGCCAAAGCAGGAGCGAAACAAAAAAGAGGCGTTCCTCCTGAGTGATGCTGTCGTGACATCACAAAATAGCAGGTATGTTGGCCCGAGACGGGGTTGGGGTGGGCGGGGTTACTGGTGACGTGAGGGGCGTGGCTTTGCTCCGGTTTTAGCCGTGAAGGAAGGTGGCAACCCTAGTTCAGACAGACAACATGTCAGTAGTCTGGTACATAAACAAGCAAGGGGGAACCAGGTCTTACCTGTTATGCAGAGAGGCCCTCAGAATTTGGCAATTGGCGAAGTCCACCGGACGCTTTCTGATAGCAACGCACATCCCGGGGACATCCAACGTAATCGCGGACAGGCTGAGCAGAGCCATCCTGTTCCCTCACGAGTGGTCCCTCAAATCTCAAGTGGCGGAAGAGATTTTCTGCAGATGGGGCCAGCCTTGCTGCGACCTGTTTGCATCCCCATTGAATGCCAAATGCAGAAGCTACTTTGCCCTGTTACCCCCTCCGGAGGGTGTCCCCAGGGATGCACTAGTACACGATTGGCCCCCGGGTCTCCTTTATGCCTTTCCTCCTGTTCCTCTAATTCCCGGGTTCTTACAGAAAGCCAAATGTCTGGAGAGGACCATAATACTGATAGCCCCATTCTGGCCTCGCCTCGACAAATCTGGTATCCCTTCATTCAATCTCATCAAGTGGAGGAACCATGGATTCTGGACCCGGAGCCAGACCTGTTGACACATTCGTCGGGAGTTCCTCACACCTTCCTCAAGTCCCTCAAACTGACAGCTTGGCTGCTCCGCTTCCCATCTTAGCCAGGTCAGAGTTACTATCCCCTGCAGTACAACACATTATTGTATCTTCTCACAAACCATCTACAAGGAAATTGTACAACAGCAAATGGAACCATTTTGCATACTGGGCCTCCAAACAAGGTATAGACCCATTCAGGGCTCCAGTACACAAGATAGTAGACTTCCTTACCACACTTTTTCAAGAAGGTGCATCAATGTCCACAATAAGGGTACAACTGGCGGCTATATCCAATTTTCATGTTGGTCGGGGAGATAGTTCTCTTATGTCCAACAGGCTTTGTAAAGCTTTTATGAAAGGTACCTTTCACCTCCTTCCCCCCTTTCGTAATCCAGTGGCCCCTTGGAATCTTAATCTCATGCTGTCACAACTCATGTTGCCCCCATTCGAACCAGCCGCCACAACCCCGTTAAAATTTCTTTCATGGAAAACGCTCTTTCTGGTTGCCATCACTTCCACCAGGAGAGTTTCAGAGTTGCAGGCTCTATCTATCTGACCCCCGTACATGATTTTTCACCCAGATAGAGTAACCTTGCACACCAATCCGTCCTTCCTTCCGAAGTTTTGTTCGATTCAAAACATCAATCAGTCTATTGAACTGCCTACCTTCTTCAAAAACCACTCCAATAAGTTAGAATACACGCTGCACAAATTGGACGTCCACAGGCAGTTGAGATTTTACTTACACAGGACAAAAGTATACAGAAAGTCAGACCAGTTATTTGTCTCATATGCTGAACAAAGGAAAGGACAAGCGGTAACTAAGATTACCTTATCCAAATGGCTCTCAGACTGCATAAATTTTGTATATGCTGAATCGAAACAACAACTCCCTTTCAAACCCAGAGCTCATTCTACAAGGGCGATCGCTACCTCTTCAACCCATACCACTCGTTTGCCTTTAGATACCATTTGTGCAGCGGCAACTTGGGCAAAACCACATACTTTTATCGTCCACTATAAACTAGACAAAAACTCCAGGGACAGGGCGACTTTTGGTTCCACTGTACTCAGGAATGTTCTCCCTTGAGCCACCCAGGAAAAAGGAGCTAGGGACGCTACCCGTGTGTAAGAACAAATGGCGAGATTGAACAATTTCACATTAAGAAGTTATGTTCTTACCATAACGTTCCATGTGAATTGTTCATCTCGCCTTTGTTCTTACATTCCCCCCCTCCATCCCCCGTCCTGCAGTCTGGGAGAACGGGTTCAACTGAATTCTTGTTCAGTCTTCTTTAGACATTATTAGCATTCAGCTTATTACTTGTGCATCAGGAATGGCATATTTTCTCCTCTATTTGATGGCAGGGTACCGGACAGTGTGTAGTGTTTGTTCTAAGTGTTTAGGACACAGTTTCTAGAGGGATTCTTCTGGTATAGCAAACTAGATTTGAAGGTTAGCACCTGAGGATCATGGGATATTACTGTGCCTCAAGCTTTCTCGAAAATGCGGAGCTGGTGATGTGGCCGACTCGGAGCCAAGGATCGGCTCCGAACCCGTGTGTAAGAACAAAGGCGAGATGAACAATTCACATAGAACGTTATGGTAAGAACATAACTTCTTAATCTGAAGTAGTTACTTCATTTGATCTGCAGCCTGTGGGGTCGGATCCGACCTCGGATCCGAACCGGCAGCTTTCCAAGCTTCAAGATCCGAGCTCCTAGCTCCTCCCCCCTACCCATAATCCCTTACTACCAACCACATTACCTCAGATCGTTTTTTGCCGCGGCTAAAGACAGTTGCTTCTTAGTGAAGAGCTCCTGGCCTGGTGAGATTGTTCCTTTTTCTATAGCTATTTCTAGTTTAAATTGTGTGTGTGTTGTTTTAGTGTCGAATCCTTCAAAACCCACTTAAAAAAAAAAAAAAAAAAAAACTCTTTTTTCCTTAGTTTAAAATTGTCTCTCCCCCTACCGCCCTTAGTGTTTGGGTGTGTGTGTGTGTGTGTGTGTGAGAGAATTTATGGCTGAGTCTAAGGCTATATTTTCAAAATGTACTGAGTGTGGCCACAAGCTTTCCCCAGCTGATGGCCACACTCAGTGAGTTTTATGTCTGGGGGCAGCACATTTGTCGGAGGCCTGCCAAATTTGTGCGGCCTTCAACCCTCGGGCACTTAGGGACAGGAAGAACAAGCTGATCCTGGCGGGAAAACTCCCTCAGGAATCGACTTCTTCTTCCTCTCCCAGCCGGGTTCAAGCTACTCCTGTAGCTTTGGCGCCGGCTACTCCCTTAGCTGTACCCGGGACTCAACCTCCCATATCGTGTACTAGCTCTGTGGAGTCTGGTTCTTCTTCCCACAGGGAGAAGAAGAAACATAGAGAGAGAGAGGGCCATACTTCAAAGTGGCGGGCCGAGTCTCATCCCTCGGCTCCGCCTGAAAAGATTTTGAAGTCCCCTGAGAGGGTCTCCGGATCCTTGTCCCCTCGGCTCCGTTCACCTTCCTTTTCTCCGGAGCCGGAGGAGGAGGATAGGTCTCCCTCGAGGTCTTCGAGGCGGCCCTCCCGGCCTGCTCGACTACCTCCTCGCGGTCTACCAGAAGCATCTCCGAAGCGGACATGGATCGGATGATGCGAAGATTTTTACAGACCCAGATGCAGATGGGGATGCTCTTGCCTTCCCCCCCCCCCCCTTGGGAGGGAGTGCAGCCCCCATTTTTGCCCCGATCGCTCCTTCTCCGACCCGTTATTGGGTCTCGGAGTTGTCGGATCCAGGCCCTTTCGGATCTGGGGATACGTCGGCGCCGACAGGGATAGTGTCTTCGACGCCGACTATACCTTCGAGCTTGTCGGATCCAAACTCTCGGGGCCGAGGGTTGAGCATCGGATCCGAGGGGGTGGTTGTGTCTTCGGCGCCGATTGGACCAGAGCACACCACTACCTTGGGTCCGATTGCTTCGGCTCCGACCCCGATCCTATCCTCGGAGCCGAGGAGGTTGCTTTCTCAGGCTGGTGACAGTGAATCTCCCTCGGCTTTTGAGGTGGTGGAGAGGGTACTGTCGAGGTCATCCAGGTCCCCGACCGGGCCTTCGGATCCACCCGTGCCCCCACTGTATCAGGGTCTGTCTTCGATCATTCGTCCATCTGGACAGTCTGCCCAAAGCCTCCAGTTAGTTCCTAGGGAGGAACACCACCCGGTGGACGAGCCCTCTTTGGACAGCCCTGCCGAAGAGGTGCCTCGGAAGCACCAGTGCAAAAGGAGGCACCTGGACTCCCCCGAGTCCATTACCACGGATACGGATTTGGATGATACGGAGGGTTCCCCAAGGTCACCCCCGAAGATGTCTCATTTGGAGACATCATGGAAATGTTATGATAAGAGGTGGGTGGTCTGCCCAAAAGCCCTCCCTGGACGAGTCCGTATTTCTGGAGGCCTTTGAGGCAGGCCCATCTACCTCCTGGGTGTCCCCCCCCAGCCGACCCCTTGGTGGACCTAATTACCACCAGGGCTTGGAAGGAGCCCGACACCGTGGAGCCTATCCCTAGACGCCCAGATAAGGTCCTCAGCCCTCCTTCTGATAGACCTTCTTGGTCCAAAGGCGCGCCGGTTGATGCTATGTTGGTGGCGGCGGCCACTAAGAAAGAACTTATTCAAGAAAGTTCTTCTGTCATCCGCCGGACAAGGAGTCCCGGGCTTTGGACCGTATCGGGAAGTGGATGTTTGCTTCAGCGACCTTTGCCATAAGGTCGCTGAACTACATGGCACACACTATCAGGCTACAACGTGACTTAATTAAAGAATACACTGCAGCCCCTCCGGAGTCCATGTCGGTCCCAGACAAAAAGGTTTTTGAGACTCGAATGGCCACTCTAAAGTCCATATCAAATACATCTATGCGGCTTCTTTCCCATGCCGTGGAAGGAGCCGCTAGAGCTAGCGAAGTGGGAGTAGTCTTGCGACGGCACTCCTGGCTCCGCCTTTGCGACTTCATGGATCCCTTCAAGGCGTCCTTCGCGAACGCCCCTTACGATGGTTCAGCCTTATTTGGCTCATCAGTTCGCGACACGCTTGTCCAAAGCGAAAAAGATGGGAAGACGTTGTCGGCCGTCGGAGTCCGCTTCTCTAACCCCCAAAGATCCTTCTCCAGGAATCAGAGGGGGCAAAAGAAGCTGTGGTTCCGTAAATCTCAGCATTCCCGTCCCGCTGCGGACAATTCGTCCTCTAGAGGCAGAGGAGGACAAGGTGGACGCCGGCCCCTAGGCAGAGGGGGCCCACGTAACTTCGGGTCTAGAGAACCTTTCTTGGAGGGACCCGCGCAACAGCCCTGAGGGCTTGCCCGACTGTCCCTCTCTGGAGGCAGTCGGGGGCGATTATCGGAGCACCTGTCAAACTGGGAGTCCATTACAAACGATCGATGGGTGCTCCGGATAATATCCAGAGGTTACACGATACCGTTCTTGCACCCCCCCAACCCCAAACATCTCCCCGATGTTCCACCCCATCAAAGGGAGTCTGCAACTCAAGAAATTTCAGAGTTGCTAAGAAAAAGAGCCATCCATCCCGTCCCCCCAGATCAATCCGGATTGGGTTATTACTCCAGGTTCTTCTTGGTGCCAAAGAAAACGGGGGACCTCAGACCCATTCTAGACCTTTCGTCCCTGAACCTGTTCATACCCAAGGAAAAGTTCCGGATGGTCACCCTCCAATCTATTCTCCCCCTTCTGCAGGAGAACGACTGGATGTGCTCGTTGGACCTTAAAGATGCGTACTGCCATATACTAATGGACAGACGATCCAGGAGGTTCCTCCGCTTCCGGCTAGGAGCCAGTCATTATCAGTTCAGGGTTCTTCCATTTGGCCTAACCTCAGCCCCCAGAGTGTTTACCAAAGTCATGGCAGTGGTTGCAGCCCACCTGAGACTCCAGGGCATTCAGGTGTTCCCTTACCTGGACGACTGGCTCCTCACCGCCCCCAACAAGCATCTTCTGGTTACGGCGAGAGATTACGCCCTATCTCTGTTTGGTCATTTGGGCATTTCAGTGAATCTAAAGAAATCCTGCCTGTGCCCCACTCAAGCCCTAGAATTCATAGAGGCCAGGTTGGATACTCGAATCTCCAGAGTGGTTCTGACATCGGTCAGGCTGAACAGTTTATCTCGCCAAGTCTTGGACATTCTTCGGAGCCCCGCTCCTCCAGCAGAATTAGTCCTGAGGGCGTTAGGGTCTATGTCGGCAGCAACCGGCCTCTCTCTCCATGCCCTTCTGCGAATGCGAGTGTTACAATGGACTCTCCAGGTCCAATGGCCACTATTGGTCCATCATTTGGATATGCCGATTCCTCCGAGCAGGGCATGCAGGGACTCCCTACTTTGGTGGATACAGGCTCGAGAACTCAAAGAAGGGAGACCCTTTGTGATTCCCCCAGTCAAAGCCACATTGACCACGGACGCTTCCTGCCTTGGGTGGGGCGGGCATTACGCAGGCAAGTCCGTCCAAGGCACGTGGACTTCTCTAGAGACTGCATTGCATATCAACGTCCTAGAGATGAGGGCAGTGCTGTTGGTGTTGCAAGCTCTCCATCACCTTCTACCTCTGGGGACTATTGCAATCCAGACGGACAACATGTCCGTTGTCTGGTATGTAAACAAACAGGGAGGGACCAGGTCTTACCCCCTGTGTCGAGAAGCCATGAGAGTGTGGGAATGGGCTATTTCCACCAACCGCTTTCTGATAGCAACGCACATTCTGGGGCAGTCCAACATATTAGCAGACAGCTTAAGTCGGGTATTTCTCAGCCCTTACGAGTGGTCTCTGAATCCCTCTGTCGCGAAGCAGATATTCCTCAAATGGGGTCAACCTCGCTGCGACCTTTTTGCCTCTCCCCTAAACTCAAAATGCAGCGATTACTTCGCGATAGTTCCCCCCAGAGGGGAATCCCCCAGGGACGCTCTGGTTCATGCTTGGCCACCCGGTCTTCTTTATGCGTATCCTCCTCTTCCTCTGATGATGAAATTCATCCAGAAAGCCTGTCAGTTGGGGAGCAGAGTGATTCTCATTGCCCCATTCTGGCCTCGACAAGTCTGGTTCCCCTTTCTGCAGTCTCACAGTGTGGCCCCCCCATGGGTTCTGGATCCCAGACCAGACCTAATCTCGCATCCGACGAGATGCCACACTCCGAACCTGATCAGCCTCAGGCTCACGGCCTGGTTGATCCAGTTCCATTAATGGCAAGGACTCCCGGTATCTCGTCCCCGGTTAAGGCCATTCTGGTGGCAGCTCATAAGCCATCCACCAGAAAGATCTACAACAGTAAATGGAAACGCTTTTCCATCTGGGCAAAGAATAGGGACTTAGATCCCTTTATGGTTCCTATTCCCACTATCCTGGACTTCCTATCCCTCCTTTTTAGGCAGGGAGCTAGTGCGTCCACCATTAAAGTCCAACTTGCAGCCATCTCTCATTATCATGTGGGGGATGGCATAAATTCCTTGGCGTCAGCAAAGATATGCAAAGCCTTCTTAAAAGGCGTGTTTCTCTTAAAGCCTCCCATTAAGCCGGCTATTCCTCCATGGGATCTTACCTTGGTCTTACAAACATTAACAGGACCACCTTTCGAACCGGCAGCCTCAGTGCCTTTAAAATTCTTATCTTGGAAAACGGCCTTCTTGGTTGCTATTACCTCAGCCAAGCGGGTATCAGAGTTGCAAGCTTTGTGCGTTAAGTATCCATACCTTATTTTTCACAAAGATAGGGTGGCCCTCAGGACTAATCCTTCTTTTCTACCTAAGATAGCCACAGAGACTAATATTAATCAGTCTATTAATCTCCCTGTTTTCTTCCCGAGTTTCCAAAACAAAGGTGAATACATATTGCACAAATTGGATGTGCACAGACAACTACGTTTTTACTTGCATAGGACTAAAGATTTTCGCAAGTCAGACCAGTTGTTTGTTTCTTATGCTAAGTCAGCCATGGGCAAACCAATTTCTAAGGTGACAGTGGCAAATTGGATCTCTCAATGTATTAGACAAGCATACATTTCAGCTGGGAAGCCAGCTCCAATTGCCGTTCGGGCGCATTCTACTAGATCTGTGGCTACCTCAACAGCTTTTTGGTCTAGAGTTCCAGTAGATGATATTTGTTCAGCAGCTACCTGGTCTTCTTCCCACACGTTCATTTCTCATTACAAGCTGGACATGATCTCCAGAAGTAGGGCTTCCTTTGGCTCCGCGGTGCTTCGGTATATCCTTCCGTAGGGACCACCCAGGGCCTTTAGGTAAGCTGGGGACTCTGTCCCACAGGTTGCAGATCAAATGAAGTAACTACTTCAGATAAAGAAGTTATGTACTCACCATAACTTTCCATCTGAGTAGATACTTCATTTGTCTGCAACCGACCTCCCCTGCCATCCCCCGAACCTCGGTAACCTATTGTTCTTTGGAGAATTTCTTCTCCGTCTTTAGCCTATAGGGCAAAATAACCTATCTGAGATAATGTGGTTGGTAGTAAGGGATTATGGGTAGGGGGAGGAGCTAGGAGCTCGGATCTTGAAGCTTGGAAAGCTGCCGGTTCGGATCCGAGGTCGGATCCGACCCCACAGGTTGCAGACAAATGAAGTATCTACTCAGATGGAACGTTATGGTGAGTACATAACTTCTTTTTATGTTTTATTGTTTTACGTCTCTTAGCAGCTGCAAACATCTGAAGGCTATGTGTTTTCACAGGGAGATACTAAATTCTGTTACTTTCTAACAATGGAGGTTAGAAAGTGATGTCATGCTGCAAGTATCCCAGCAGTAATATTTGAAATATTAATTTAAGAACTCTCTGAGAGAGAGCATTTTGTATTTTGTCTTTGACATGGAAACATCCACTCACCACTTCTGACTGCTTGTTGTTCTGTAAGTAAGTTTTTAGGGCATAGTAACTCTTTTAGAGCCAGATAGCAATATAATAAACTATAGCTTAGATGCTTTCTTTATTTATTTGAGACTGTCCTGCAATGTTGTTTTAAAGATTTCCTGTGATTTTGAACTTCAATGTAACTGAGTATTTATTAAGTATTGTCTTATAGGTTCATAGGTAGGTACTAGGCTATCGGCCCTAGGGCCTATACAAGCCTAGCCAAAAAGGTACCCTGACTTTCACCACCCAAGAAAATTATTTTCCTGTGCCCCTGTCGAGCAGAGCCACAGAGGTGATCCCCAGGGTGAATTTCCTATTTCCCATCCAATCATCAAGATTTTTATTGAAGAGTGCTAATGAGAAACTTTGATATAGATAGGTAGCTTGTTCCAGAGCATGGGAAGTCTCTGTGACAGGAATCTATCCGTCCAGTATGTTCTGTTTATTGTGGTGACAAGGTTTAGGTCCCTAGAGTGTGTAGCTCGGAGGGATTTTGTTATTTTATTATTTATTATTAAATATATTTAAACCCATCATTGTAGCTGATATCTGTGAGACATGTTTAAGCTCTTAGAGTACTTGCATATCTATTTGGTGACACTATACAGGCCACTCCTAATAGCCTGGTGTTTGGTCAATTTGGATTAATAGTAACATTATACAGTAGGATTGGACACCCTTTGTTAAGGGCCTTAAAGTAGCTGATAAGGGGTTCTGGTGGCAGTGATAACTACCTTATAGTCTAGGAAGAAGGGGACATAGCTAGTAAACCTGTGCCAGCCTTTCCCATGTGTGTGTGTGTGTGTGTGTGTGTGTGTGTGTGTGTGTGTGTGTGTGTGTAAAACAAATCTGCAAGAGCGTGTGTGTCAGCTAATTGGGCAGGGAAACGAAGCACTGGTTGGACAGAGAGAATGTTGGAGGACATGGCTTGGAACCCTGTCTAAGAACTCAACTGTATAGCTGTGCCAGTGGGGAGTCTTATTGGGGTTCTGGAGAAAGAGGGAGAAACCAGCCCCAGACTAACTGTGGTCTCTGTGTACTCTTAAGGGAAATTGCACTTTACTGTGTGTGTACTTGTCATCCTCCTAGTGTGTACATTCCCAACTGTTGCCAGTGATGAGGACTGAGGCGTCATTCCAATTAAGCTGTGTAGTACCTGCTTGTCTTCTGACCTAGCATCTGTCCAATTATTCAGATATTTCTAGATCTGGTTTCAGACCCTGTGACATTGACAATATAACCAATGTATTTTAGATGTGTTGCTCAGATTTTAAAAGTGGTCTTATTTAACTTTATTTTTTTAATGTATTTATTCATTCATCAGACATATTATTCTCTTGTCATGAGTTGCTTATATCTGACCCTATACTGGAAGCTTATTATATTACAGAATCTTCCAAGCCTTCAGTTAGTTGACATTAGCTCTTTAAAATACCACTAGTACTGCTGAAATACCAAACTAAATTGTAAGGAATCTGTACCTTACTACAGCCATCAACAGTGACACTCATCTAGAGCCAAGGTTCACACCACTGAGTGGCTAGCCCTGCTGCAACGGTTCTTCCATAGCACACGCTCGCAAGCAGACTCACAGCTATGGCCAACATAGTGTCCAGTCCACCTAACACATGTCTTTGGAATGTGGCAGGAAACAGGAGCACCTGGAGGAAACCCACACAAAAACAGGGAGGACATGCAGACTATGCACAGAAGGCACCTAGCAGAGAATTGAACCAGAGAACCTGTTGCTGTGAGACAATAACACTATCTACTGTGCCACTGTATCTTACTAATGGCATAATAAATGCACACATTTTGCAGTTCTTGTCATCTTCTCTTGTCTGTCAGAAACCCTAGATTGTATCTAGTACCGAGAAAAATAACTTGGCATTTGACCTTAAGGTGACTTCAACAGAAAGCAAAGTGTTCTTCACTATAGTGGCCACACTATTTATCCATCTGTTGGCTTTAATTTCTCATCACACAGGTTTTCCAATCTTTTTCTCATGTTCAGCTTTACTTTTGAGTGTTGTGGATACTTTTTAAACCATAGGTCACTGAAATGGCATCATGTTTTATTCGTATGTTATTCTCCTGGTAAGCTTCCTAAGACTGTGGAGAAAGCAACAATCATGCGAGATATTTTATGTCCTGTAGTAGTTCCTGAGATGCCTGTCTGTGATTGGTTCTCTATGCATGCATTTTTTTCTTCTTTTAATCTGTGAATTTGTTTTACTCTTCCTTGATTCACACAAAACCACCCAACCCAAAGTATTATCAAAATTCACTTCTTTTAGTGCATATATTTGAATGAAAAAATAGCTTTTTATTTTCCTACTTATAAGTCAGCAGTGTTTGGCCTAATCATCCCACCTGGTGGCCAGAATAGTTTGAACATACACACAACTGTCTCCAGTGTGCCAATTGGACTAATAATCTTCCGACAAGATATTACACACTGCATCTAAAAATAAAAAGCAGTTTGCTAGAAAATGGAAATCAACAGTCTAATCCAACTGTATTTGAAATTTTGAATGTTATAAAAGAGATAAAATAAATGGAAGAGGGATCTTTAGAAAAGGGAAGTTGTCAGTTATATAGAAATAAATGGAAATTGTGGAAACAATAAATGCAGAATAACGTTCAGGGGAGAAGGAGTGAAGTTTAAGGAAGGCAGGAATTCAGCAATGTATGTAATTTTTTTCAGAAGGTTATTAATAGACCAAAGTCATCTTTTTGGTGCCATTTTCATACTTGTGTAGCTGCCTTACTTAAAGGATGCTCTCCTGCCTTTTGGCCTGTGTGCTCCCTGGTTAGTTTTATCTTTACAGAATGTACTAGTCTACTCCAATGATTAAATTCTGTGTACTCATTTAATGTTTTAAATATTTCCAAGTAATTAACCAGTGTTGTTGTTAACTTCTGTATTGTACTGTGTCAAGGACTGTGCAATTGATAGCGATATTGCTGCTTTAATGTTGTAGTTTAGTGTTTTAATTATGTGCTGGTAATACTGGCACGCAGGGGTTTATGAATGGGTTCTGTATGTTATTTTCTTGTCTATTATTGCACTGTGTTTTAAACGTTTTTAAACCTGTGTTTAAGGAAATTTGTGAATTTCCTTTCATTTGTGATATATATTTACTTGTTTAACAGTGCTGTTAGGGCTCTTATCCTTGAACTGGCTGTTACTTAAATTGTTTCTCTTCCTAATCCTACTGCTGCATACTACTCATTTTTCCACTTTTTCTTTCGTCCTCCCTCTTAACCCCCCTGCTCTACCCTTCCAATTTTCCATTCTTCATCCTGACAGTGCCGAACCAACTTATGTAACTTCTCTTGCAGTGTCTGCAGTACTGTTGATGGCTATACTGCTCCCACTTTAATTAACCAGTGTTTCTAACTAGCCGCTACTCTCAATCTTGTAATTCTTATCTATCTCTTTTTTCATTTTTTCTCCTATTTTCCTCTCGGGTATTCTTAGCTTTCCTCTTATCTTTTGTATTTGCATTAACTACCTTCCACTATCGTATCTTAATTTTCTCTCCCTATCCTCTTATATATACAACTGCTTAGCTACTTACTTCCTGTACTCGATCCTGTCTTTTGTAATCTGCCACTCCACGTATTGTCTTTTTATCTAAAACTGAAACATACTCCTTTTTAATTAGAGCTTTCACATTTACCTGTAATTCTTTCTTTCTTTTTTTTTTCAGACCCAAGCTCAAGATCGAGTTGATGCCCCCTCTACCCTGTTGGCCTGAATAAACAGACCACTTTTTTTATAGTCACCACCTCTGTAAAATGGGAACCATTTCCAGGATCCATCCAGACATTTACACAGGACTGTGTTCTCCCTTTTCATAGCAACATATGTGCTATTGATTCCTGTGTAATATTTGCAGTTTTTGCTTCCATTATTTTATTTAAATATTTGTACAGACTTTAGGTCGCTGCTGCATTTAGTTATTTAGTCTGTTCTTAGGACTTAGCTGGGCTTGCACTTGCGCTGCAGGACTCTGAGAGCATTCATTAACCTTTTTTTTTCTCTTTTCCTCTTTTTCTGACTGCCCTTTTACTGTAATTCTTGTTGTTCTCTAATTTTTGCCCACTAGATGGCAGTGTAATTGCATAAGTCTTTTGTTTTTGTTTCAGTACTCACTCATAGCTCTCTTCTACACCTGTCCTGTGACTCCTTTACCCTGATTGCTCTGACCACTGTTTTGCAGATCTCAAGTGCTTTAACTCCCCTTACTCTAATCTCACTGTCTCTCTAACCCCCGGCCTCCTGTACATCATATGTTTTTGCTAAACAGAAAAGACACTAAATAAAAAAGGAAAGAATTTAATTCATGTTTTTTCCTTACTGATTGTTTTTTTTTTTTTTGTAGTGTTTTTGTACTTTCCATCAACCGTGCTCTGCTGGGTTCTACCCGCTCTGTTTGCCCTCGCTACTCTTGAGCTCATGCCGCTCCCCTATCCTACCCCCATTCCCACCCACCTCTGACATATTTTCCTTTATCCTGTTGGTTACCTCACCACTCCCCCAAAGGTTCCACCCCTCTTTTTCACCTCCTCCTATCTCCTTCCTTCCTACTCTTAACACTCCTCCACCCTTGTCACCACCTATTACCTGTACTGTTTTAACTCTTACCTTACTAGTACACACTTTAACACCATCCACTTTTTCTTTTACTATATTAAATTTCTATTTCCTTTCCTACTTTCATTTAATTCATTATCTCAACTACTACCTCACTTACTTACTATTCACCAAGTCTCACCTTTCCCTACTACTAACACCTCTAACTGCTTCCACACTATCTTTTACAACTTCTCCTCTTATAATATTCCTCTTAAACCTAACTTCTTCTCACCCACTTTTAGCTATCCACCAGTTTTCCCTCAATTCCCTCATTGTTTCTTAGCATCATCACTCAACACTCTATCCAAAACACTACCTCTTAACACACAACGTAGGACATTTAAACCAACCCAACCTAAACGTAAACTCATACACTTTATACTATTTATGACTAAGCCTCATCCTATCCCTACTCTCCTATCCCTTCTACTTGCAAGTGGCATACACCCCAACCCTGGCCCTAGCTTTCTTCACCCTCTGGTGGTATCTCTATACAATCCACCACTTACCCATCAAAACACATCTCCCTGTATGCCATTAACCTGCGAAGCATAGTAAACAAAACTACTGAATTCCATTCTTGCATCTCTCAACACTCTCCTGACATTATAGCCCTTAGTGAGACTTGGCTTAAACCCCAAATTCCCGATAAAGACAACCTTCATCCTGGTTATAACTTAAGATTAGATCGAACCAAAAAAAGAGGAGGTTGCGTTGCTATTATGTACACTGAAAACCTAACATTAACCCCTCTAGTATTCCCCTTCTTTTCTCTCTCTCCTGCAGAATTTCTTTTAGCTAACTGTAAAATTAATCCCTACACCTCTTTTAATATTACTGCTATATGCATTCCACCTGGTGACAATATTACATTACTGGAAAATATGCTTTCCACTCTCTCATATAACCTCCATAATTAGACTATAATCATGGGAGATGTTAACATCAGCTGATCTACTCTTACCACTTTATCCCCTTCCACCTCCATCAACTTACATGGTTTCAACTCATAACTATACCTACTTATATCAATAAATCGTCTACTCACTGTATACTGAACTGGATCCTAGTATCACATCCACATAAATATCACTTTCCTGAAACCCTTCCTGACACCCTCAGTGATCACTGCCCAACCAAAGTCCTTAGTTTTATCCCACACATACTCAAACCCCATTCTATCATAGCATGCTGAAATCTAAATAACGTTGACCCTATTGAACTTGGGCAACTAGCAGCTATAAATTGGTCCTTTCTTAGACAGCTACAACGTATGAAACTGTCACTGAATTTAATAATATATTTCTTAACATAATCCCCTTGCCCCCATTCTTTACATCAGAATAAAATCTACCATTTCCCCTTGGTTGACTCCCTCTACTCACTCCCTAATGGCTCAAAGGGACAAAAATTGGAAGCTCTGGACCAAACCTAAATTGCCCTGTCACCAACAACAATATAGACACCTTTGTAACCTTTCTTAGAAAGCAATAATCAATGACAAGCGAAACTATTACTCTAATCCCCCCCTAAAATGTACCTATATAACCCTAAGACATTTTGGCATACAATTAATCAAATCCTTCGTTCTGGTAACCCCTCTACCCCTCAGCCAAGTTCCTCTATCACTCCCCTCCAAACTGCTAATAACTTTAACTCCTACTTCATTGACTCTGTCACTAAACTTATCAACCATTCTAACTCTAACTCCACCCCCTCTCCCCTCCTATTCCTTCTAACACCTCCTCTGCTTTCTGCTTAAAAACTGTATCTACCAGTTATATTAAATCTCTGCTCCTTAAGCTTAAACCTTGTTCTCCATCAGTTGATGGTCTTCCTCCACTCTTTCTCCAATTAGCTGCCAACTCTTTAGCCCTACCCATCTCTATTCTTATCAATCGTTCTATTACCGAAGCCAAAGTCCCTGACATATGGAAAAAGTTCTACACTCTTCCCATCCATAAAGGAGGTAATTCCACTGAACTATCCAACTATAGGCCCATTGCTATTCTTTCACCCCTCTCTAAGATCTTGGAGAAATGTGTTCACAAACAAATCCTGCAACACCTTACTCTAGAGAACCTAATCACCCCTACCCAACATGGTACCTCCATACGCTCGTAGTAGCTCCACTGCTCTCATCTCCTTCACTCACACCATTTCTCAAGCTAGAGACCAGAATAAACTAGTCTCCTGTCTCTTTCTTGACCTCTCAAAAGCATTTGACACTGTCTCCCACCCCTTACTGTTAGAAAACTCTCTCTATTAAACTTGTCTATCTCTACTGTCTCTTGGTTCGCCAGTTATCTCAGTAACCATTTCCAAGCTGTCAAATGGTGCTCTGCTGCCTCCCCTGAACTCTCTATACAGATGGGCGTTCCCCAAGGGTCAGTTCTTGGACCTCTGCTATTTATTTATTTATTTTATTTTACATTTGTTTACCAGGAGTGTCCACTGGGCCAGAATGAGCCTGTTTTCACTGGAGGCCTGGGGAGAAAAGCTCCAAGAAAACATGAGTACAACATACAGTAAGACTAAAATGAATACAGCATACAATGAAGTTACAAGTTGCAGTAAACTACTATTAGCTACAGTGAGTTAATATTACTTATCTATATAATGAAGACATTAGCAATCATAAATGTATCATAGCATTGGGAGAAATATAAGTACAGAAGAAGTCATGGATGACTATGAATATTTCAGAGGGCAATGTGTAGTAGAATGGTGTGCTGGCAAGGCAGTGAATGAGAGATAAGTTAGTGGGGAGAAAGAAAAGAGGAAGATTATTGTATTGAGGTATGATAGGTGGACAGTGGAGTGAGTGAGAGAGTGACAGTAGTGAGGGATTAGGTTATATGAGATGTGGAACAGGAGCATTGACAATTAGTACTTAGATAAAGATGTAGGGAGTTTTTGAAGGAGACAATGTCGTTAGTGGCTGTGCCTGCTGATGGGAGTGAATTCCAGAGCTTGGCAATACAGAAGGAATAAAGAACCTGACCGTCGGGGAGGGTAGGTTTTTGAACCAGTGGTAAGATCTCATTGTTTGATCTAAGGGGTCAGTTTGGGTGGTATAGAGTTAGAGTTGAGAAAAGGGCTGTACAGCTGAGAGGTTTATTGATTATTTTGTGGACTATGATAAGCTGTTGGTAGTTGACGTATTGTGGTAATTCAAGCCATTTTAATGTGTGAAGTGAGGAACAGTGGTGGGAGGAGTAGGTGCATTAGTTGCGAATCTTGCAATTTTGTTATAACAGGTTTGCATTTTGGTTCTTAGACATGTGCAAATGTTTTTGAGTAAGGGGGCACCATGTAGTAGGGTTGGTAGTAGGAAAGTAGCGGCCAAGGTTTGTTTGGTGGCGGGGCTAAGGAAGTGTTTGTGTCTGTAGAGGATTCCTAGCTTTTGGTGTTTTTTTTAATGTTGTTGTGATGTGCTGTCGAAGGTTAAGCTGTCATCAGTGGTGTCACCTAACAGTTTTGTATGTGAGATGACTTCTAAGGTGGTTTTGTTAAGTGAGTAGATTTTAAAGGCAAGTTTGTTTATAGTGATTTTTTTAGGAGGGAAGAGAAGAAGTTTGGTCTTGTTTGGATTGAGTGCGAGATGGTTATTAGACATCCAGTTTTCGATGGAAGAGAATGCTTGCTGAGTGTGTGAAAGTTGTATGGGTATGGTCTTGGAGGTGCAGATTATTGTTGAGTTGTCTGCATATTGAATAACAGAGTTGTTGGGAACACAGGAGTGAAAGTCATTGATAAAAATACTGAAAAGTAGGGGGCCTAATATGGATCCTTGAGGAACTCCAGTGGGAGTATCGAGGAATGGTGAGGTAGAGGCATGCCATCTAGTGGATTGTTTTCTATTGGACAGGTAGTTGGAAAACCAGAGTAGAGTTGGTGAAGATATCGCCAGAGAGAAGAAGGGAGTGGGAGATGGTGTCAAAAGCCTTAGAAGGATCAAGGAAGAGGGAGGAGACAAGTTTTCCTTCATTGTGAACTTGGTTAACAGTATTTGTGAGTGATAGGAGAGCAGTGGTAGTACTGGGGGCAGTTCAGAAACCGTGTTGGTATGGAGATAGAAGATTATTGTTTAGCAGGTATTGCTGGAGCTGGAAGTATATGCACTTTTCTAAGATTTTAGAAATGGTTGATTGTATAGCGATGGGGCAGAAGTTAGAGGTATCAGAGCTGTTACCACTTTTATGTAGGGGAAAAATGTATGCTTTCTTCCAGATGGTGGGTATGTAGGATTCCTGAATTGATCTATTTAAGAATATGCTAATGGAGTAGGATATGGCTGCAGCTGATATTCTTAGGTATTCTGGGGGTAGGTTGTCAGGGGCATGGCATCCTGGTTTTAGTTTAAGAAGGAATTTGGTTATAGCAGAGGTAGGGATGGGGGAGAGAGAGAATATGGTAGAGGGTCTATGGGATGGTTATTTTTGTGGCAATGATAACTTTGAGAAAGTGGAGGTGGGAAGGAGGCGATACGTTTAGTGATGGTTTCTACAAAGTAAGTGTTGAAGATTTCAAATGGTGTTTTTTCTGGGTATGGGCAGGGGTTACTTTTACTACCAGAGTTTAATAGTGTGGAAATTGAGTTTCAGAATTGTCTTGGGTTTTGCTTAAAATTATGCTGTAGTTTAATGTAGTGATTTCTTTTATCTTTAATGACTAGATGTTTTACTTTGTTGCGAAGCTGTCTATACATTTGGTGGTCGATGGGGTTTGTAGTCCTTTGCCATTTTGTCCAGGCTTTGTCTCAAGTGAGCATTGCCTGTTTGGTACTTTTGGAAAGCCAGATGGTATGTTTTGATTTTACACTTTTACGATAGAGAGGGGCATGGCTGTCTAGGACTTTTAGGAAGGTTGAATTAAAAAATTCCACTCCCTTATCTAGAGGGAGGGTCTTTAGTATATTCCAGTTGATAGATTTTAGGTGTTCGGTAAAAGTATGTGGGGTGAAATTAGTAAGGGTTCTCTACATTATGTAGTGATGTTGGCTGGGTAGTTGGGAGGTTTTACATATGGCATAGGCTGGTTGGTGGTCGCTAATATTGCAGGGAAGGGTGCCTGTTTCAGAGAATTTGTTGGGGTCAGAAACTAGGATCCAGTCTATGATTGAGCTGCCACTATTGTTTTTGGCTGGTCTGGTAATTTCTGTGATTAATTGGGTGAAGTTATAAAGGTTGATACTGGGGAGTGTGGAACAGTCTGGTTGATTGAGCCAATTTATATTTACGTCTCCCAGTATGATTGTTTCATTGTTAATTTCAGTGGAGATCCAAGCTAAGATTTCTTCAAGACTGGGGGAGTATAATGTTGGTATACATATGCTTTTGCAATTATTAAGTTTTATAAATGTGATTAATATTTCAGAATTTGAGAATTGAGGAATGGGGGATGAGTAGGGATAATGGAAAAGCTATGTGTAAAGAGTAGGGCAATGCCTCCTCCTTTTTTGCGGGGTCTATCTGCTCTAAGGCAGGAGTAACCAGGTGGAAGGAATTCGGAGTCTTTCATATATGGTTTTAGCCAAGTTTCTGTAGTTGCCAGTATATCTGGTTTAGTATGGGATATCCAGGCATGAAATTCAAGAATTTTATTTCTAACACTTTGGAGGTTGATAGTGGTAAAGTTTAGTGCTCTGTGGGAGTAGGCGAGGTTGGGGGGTAGAAGGATTTGGTCCGGGGGTTAGGGGGAATGTCTCCGCATAAAGAGTGAAAGAGTTTAGTGATGGGAGGTATTACAGTAGATCGTTTTTTTTACCAATCAGTTATCGTCATCTATCCCATTTTCTTCATTAGTCCACTGTTATAACCATTGCTGATACCCTCCCTGAACTCCATACTAAAACACAGGATGTCTTTTTGTCTGTTGAAAACTGGCTTAACCTAAACCTTATAATCTTAAATCCAAAGAAAACTAAACTCTTACTCTTCATACCAAAAATTATGTCCCACCTGATATCATCTTTCACCTTCTCTTCCCACAACAACACACCCATTTTAGTAGAAAGCCACACCAAACTACTAGGAGTGATTATTGATGCCCAGCTAAACTTTGACCTGCATGTTCTAAGTAATATTAAGAAAACCCATCAAAAACTTGGCCTCCTTTATAAAAATAAAAACTTTCTCTATAGTTCAGTTAAAACAGCTCTGTTACATACCTACCTATTACCAACACTTCTCTATGTCTCTCAAATTCTCACCAACTTACAGGCTACTCTTATTTCTAAACTTGAGTCCACTTACAACAAGGTAGCTAAATTTGCAGCTGAACTACCATACTCTACTCATCACTGCTTAGCACTGAGAAAACTGAACTGGCCTGAATTCCCCCATAACCTTCCACTCTCTCAGCTTCTAATTATTCACTCTATACTAAACCAGCCCTCTTTCTGCCCCAGCATCACATCTGTCATCTCCCCATACACCCCTGCTAGATCACTCCGGAGCTCTGAACAACATCTCCTCATTATTCATAAACCCAAAATCAACATAGGTAAAAATCTCTAATGTGAAGCTGTTCTATCTCACCGTTCATTCTTACAGATGGGTTCGGAGCTGATCCGCGGCTCCGAGTCGGCCAACTACAAAGCTCGAGGTCTTTAAACAGCTCGAGGCCTAGTTCCTATCCCATGATGCACCTTGAGTTACCTCAGATTTAGTTTGCCACTGCAACAGATCGGAGTTTTCCACACAGCTCGGGCCAGTATAAAAAAATGTATCTTTATTAATACTTTTTTGCAATTTAATCACTTTCAAAATTTGTATTAGTGTGTAGCTTAACTTTTCATAGTGCTTTTTATAACCTTGTCACCCTTTATTTGTCAGGCCTTTATTATCTCCCTTCCCTTCTTTTTGGTGTGCCTTAGCAGAGTGTTAGTAGTTTAGAAATGTGTTTTAGCACACATTTATAGCTTATTAGAGTGTGTTTCTACAACTGTAACATTTAGACTCTGTTTAGTATTACAGAGTCCATTTGTTTTTTAAGGGCTGCATTAATAACAGTGTTTAGTAAATTAGTGTGTGTTTAGTTGGTATTTAGTAGTTTATAGCTTATAAGATTGTGTTGTTGCAGTTAATAGTTAGATTCTATACAGTGTCATAGAGGCAGTTGTTTTAAGAGCTGCTTATATCTTAAAATACTTGTGGGTTGTTTGGACTTGTTGAACACTTGTGTTGATAATTTAATATCTTATTAATACTTGTTTCTTGTGTGCATTTAAAAAAATTGCTTATTATGGCTGATCAGGAAAGAACACCCAAGTCTGGTTTTAAAAAAATGTCCAAAGTGTGGACAGAAAATGTCTGTGACTAATAATCACATCAATTGTGTCTACTGTTTGGGTGCCCTGCACTTACAACAGAGTTGTTCCATCTGCCATTCTTTTAGTAAAAGGGTCCTGCATGAAAGAAAAAGGAAGCTGATTGACAGAGGACTTGTAAAATCATCTTTTCAGGAAGCTTTGGGCGACAGTGATAAAGTTGACAAATCCCCAAAATCTTCTAAGTCCTAGAAGTCTTCTTCATCGGAGCATAGAGTTTCAGATCCAACAACATCTAAAAAGACATTGACGTCGACTCCACAGCCTTTGGAGCTGAGCATCTTAACTTTTTGGAGCCGGTTCCAGTCCTGGAACTGGTCTCTGAAGTACTTAAGTCACCTATCTCACAATCGGGCACCCTCGATCCACTCTTCTCGGTCTTCAATAAGCCTATCTGATTTGGATGTGGATCGTGTGGTGCAGAAGTTGTTGCAGGCACCGGCATTTACAAAATTTTTATCAGCTCTGAACCAAGTGGTTTCAGAACCGAAAACTGTTCCTCCATCTTCTTCTTTTCCTCCTCCGAGCCATACCGGTCCTTAGGAACTGGAGGAGTTTGAGCTGATGATTGTGGAGCCTTCGGAACTGACGCCTGCTCCAATGCCATCAGTTCTGATTACTCAGACCTCCTTGGAGCCCATCAAGGAGTCTAGGAGCCGTCACTTGCCGGTCGGGTCCGGGGAGGATAGTAGCACCGATCCGTTGGTTCCGAATTTACCTCTTGGGGCCTCGGCTCGGATGAGTTCAGCTCCTACTTCTGGATGGGAGCCTGCTGTTCCGGTGCCGAGGGAATCATCTGTTTTTCCGATCCAGGGGTTCCTTCCCACTGGAGCAGAGGTGCATTTGAAGCCATGAGGAGAGTAATGTCCCCCAGGACATCCACAACTTCAGGGACTACTACCTCTTCCCTAAATGTGCCTGTGTCTACTTCTGCTCACAGATCCCTTTGAAGCATAGAGACCCTGAGCCTCAGGAAGCCCCATTGGGTGGTCCCTGCTCTTCTGAGACCTCACCAGAAGTTCCCACTGATGAGGTTCCCAGAAAGAGAATCTGCAAGAGGAAGCATCTAGACGCCCTGCAGGAGTCTATCACATCTGACACTGACTTGGATGAATCAGAAGGGTCCCCACACTCCCCCTCTGAAGATATCTCATTTGCAGATATCTTGGAAATCGTAAAGCAGAGGGGTGTCTGGAAGCCCACCAACCCTACTGAGGATGAGTCGGTCCTCCTGAAAGCTTTTGGGTCTCAGCCGTCCACCTCTTGGGTGTCTCTGCCCTTCGATGAGCTTATGGAGCTGGTCTCATGAAGGGCGTGGGAGTCTCTGGACACCGTGGAGACTGTCCCTAGGAGCCCAATAAATTTATTTCTGCCCCTCACGATAAGACCTTTCTCACAAAGGGAGTGCCTGTTGATGTCATGGTGGTGGCGGCAGCCACCAAAAAGGAGATGTCGAAAACTTCTTCCTCTGTTCATCCTCCTAACAGAGACTCTAGGATCATGGATAGATATGGGAAGTGCATGTTTAGTTCAGTGACTTTTGCCATGCGTTCACTGAACTATCTCACACATTTTACAAGACTGCAAAGAGACCTCCTTAAAGAGCTTGGAGATACTCTACAGGATATGGTAGCTGAGGGATCTACAGACAAGGTTGTGTCCCAGCTTGCTACCCTTAATTCCATAGTGAACTCTTCCATGCATCTGATTTCATATGCAGCTAATGGAACAAGTAGGGCAGTGGGTACAGGAATTGCTCTTAGGAGACACTCCTGGATGCGCTTATGTTCCTTTGCAGAGCCCTTTAAGTCGTCCTTTGCCAACACCCCTTTTGATGGTTCGTCTCTTTTCAAGCCCAAAGTTAAGGAAACTCTGACCAAGTGTGAGCAGGAAGGAAAGACTCTGTCGTTGGAGTCCATTTTCCCACCCTTATTAGACCCTACCCCAAGGGTCAAAAGGGAGGAAAGATATGGCTCCGAAAAGCCCAAGGAGCCTTTCTGGACACACATGGTGAACCCCTCCTCCAGGGGCAGAAGAGGGGGCAATAATGGAAGACACCGCCCTTGCGGCAGAGGGGGTTCACAAAATCAGGGTGACAGAAATCAGTTCTTTGGAAAGCCCTACCAGCGCTTCTGAAAGGAGGCCTGACTGTTTTACTCTGCAGGCAGTCGGGGGTCACTTATCTTTGTATCCAGACGCCCGGCTAAAAATAACTAACCACAACTGGGTACAAAGCATAATTTCCGGAAGATATTTTATTCCCTTCGCCACTCCCCCCGCCCCTTGATAACAAAAATCCCGTACTTTCCACCCAGTTACAGGGAACAAGCAACAGTAGAGGTCCAAAGGTTGTTAGAAAAAAGATTTATCTAACCACTCCCAGCAGACCGGATATGATCGGGAACTTTCTCAAGATTCATTTTAGTTCCAAAAAAAAGACAGGGGACTGGAGACCTATTTCGGACCTCAGCAGACTGAACAGATCTGTCAAGAAAGAGAAGTTCCAGATGGTCACGCTTCAGTCGATACTTCCCTTCTTAGGGAAAGACAATTGGATGTGCTCGATAATCTCCAGGATGCGTACTACCACATAAAAATGGCTAGACCATCCAGGGATCATCTGCGCTTTCGGCTTAGAGCCAATCACTACCAGTTTTGAGCCCTGCCCTTTGGTCTTACTACAGCCCCCGGAGTGTTCACCAAATGTATGACAGTGGTCACAGCTCACCTGAGGTGTTTGGGATTCCAGGTGTTTCTGTACCTAGACAATTGGCTTCTCTCCACCACCACCGCGCGTCAGCTTATACAAGCCAGGGACACCACACTTACCCTTTGCAATCAACTCAGGATTACCATAAACTCAGAAAAATCTGCCTTGTCACCATCGTAACATATTGTTTTTATCGGAGCAGATTTAGACACCACGACCACCACTTTAAAACTTCCTTTAGAATGAATATCAGTCAGCAAATTCTGAATGTCATTTCCAGAGACAAGGTGCCAGCCTTAGAAGTGCTAAAATTGTTGGGTATGATGGCAGCTGCAATAATAGCAATTCCATTGGGTCATATGCACATGCGGATTCTACAATGGCTTCTGTTCACACAATGGTCTTATCAAGATCTGCCAGTGTCACATCTCATTATTCTAACAAATACATGCAAAAATGATCTTTGGTGTTGGTTGATCTCTCTCCAAGTAACGATAGGTCGTCCTTGACCATGGACACTTCCCTTTTCGGGTGAGAGGGGGGCATTTTCAGGGAAGAACAGCCCAAGGCATATGGACCGAACAAGAGACACATCTGCATATCAATGTCCTGGAGATGAGAGCAGTACTCTTGACGTTGCAGTACTTTCAGGACTTTCTCCCTCTGGGGACAATTGCGATTCAGATGGACAACATGTCGGTGGTCTGGTACTTAAAGAAACAAGGAGGAACCAGGTCTTATCCCCTTTGTCAGGAGGCCCTAAGAGTATGGCAGTGGGCTACATCCACCTAGCACTTTCTGATAGCAATGCACATCCCGGGGAAATCCAGTGTGATTGCAGACAAACTGAGCAGGGTTATTTTGTTGCCTCACGAGTGGTTCCCTCAAAAAAGAAATAGCGGAAAGAATATTCCGCAAATGGGGCCAGCCTTGCTGCGATCATTTTGCATCCCCCATGAACACAAAATGCAGAAGCTACTTTGCCCTGATTCCCTCTCCGGGAGATTCCCCAAGGGACGCACTCGTACACGATTGGTCTCCTGGTCTCCTTTACGCATTCCCACCGATTCCCCTGATACCCAAAGTATTATAGAAAGCCAAAGCCCTGGGAAGGACCATCATTCTAATAGCCCCTCATTGGCCTTGTCAGATTTGGTTCCCCGTCCTTCGACCTCATCTGTTGGAAGAGCCTTGGATTCTGGACCCAGTTCTGGACCTTCTGATGCACTCATCGGGGGCTGTTCATCCCTCCCTTCAGTGCCTAAAATTGATAGCTTGGCTGCTCCAATTCCCAACATAGCTAGGTTCCATAACCTCTCAAACAAAATGCAACATATCTTAATATCCTGTCATAAATCCTCTACTAGGAAGTTGCACCTCAGCAAATGGAAGAGATTTTCCATATGGGTGTCTCAGAATAACATTGACCCTTACCAAGCCTCTGTTTCCTCTATATTAGAACTTTTGACTATGCTTTTCAACAAAGGAGCAGCAGCGGCTACAATTCTTGTGCAGCTTGCAGCCATCTCTAATTTTCATCTTGGTACTGAAGGCTTTAACATAATGTCAGACAAGCTATCCAAAGTCTTTCTCAAAGGGATTTTCCACCTTACACCACCAGTTAAATCCCCCTATACCCCCTGGAACCTAAATTTTATGCACTCATGCATTATTCTCCCACCTTTTGAGCCAGCTTCTTCATGCAATTTGAAATTTTTGTCTTGGAAGACTATCTTTTTAGTAGCCAATCACATCTGCTTAAAGAATCTCAGAACTACAAGCCTTGTCCATAAAACCTCTGTATTTGTTTTTTCATGCTGACAGAGTTTCACTGCGAACAAATCCTTCATTCTTACCTAAAGTTTGTACTGAAGCTAACCTTATAGATTTACCAGTGTTTTTCCCTAAACACACCAACAATTTGGAGTATATGCTGCACAAATTTGATGTTCACAGACAGCTCAGATTTTACCTAGATAGAACCAAAGAATTCAGAAGATCTGAACAACTTTTTGTTTCCTTTTCAAATTCTAGACAAGGTATGCCTGTGGCAAAAACAACCTTATCAAAATGGTTATCTGATTGCATCACTTTCACTTACTCAGCTGCCAATTTACCTCTACAACACAAAATTAAGGCTCATTCTACCAGAGCTATGTCCACATCTTCTGCTTTTTCAGCTAGGCTACCAATAGACAATATTTGTGCAGCAGCCACTTGGTCAAAGCCTCATACCTTATCACTCATTACAAACTCGATAGGGCCTCCAGGGACAGGGCTTCCTTTGCTTCTACTGTCCTGAGAAACATACTCCTGTGAGCCACCCAAGAAAGATGGTGCTTGGGATGCTACCCATCTGTAAGAATGAATGGCGAGATAAAACAACTTCACATAAAGAAGTTATGTACTCACCGTAATGTTCCATGTGAGTTGTTCATCTCGCCTTCATTCTTACTCCCCACCCTCCTACCTCCTCCAGGTTTTTTGAGGACCGAGATTCATGTTTTATCATGGTTACTTGGTCTTTCCTATGGTATTTACCTTAAAAAGTGGCAGAATGGCATGTGATATTATTAGAGGCAGCAAACAAGATCTGAGGTAACTCAAGGTGCATCATGGGATAGGGACGTGGCCTCAAGCTTTGTAGTTGGCTGACTCAGAGCCAAGGATCGGCTCCGAACCCATCTGTAAGAATGAAGGCGAGATGAACAACTCACATGGAACGTTATGGTGAGTACATAACTTCTTTTTCTTGTTACCCTGCTCAGTACTGGAATAAACTACCACTTGACATACGACTCATTAGACTCAAATCTAAATTCTGTAAGGCAGTAAAAACTTACTTAAAGAAAAATAAACTATGTCTGTGCTATCTCCGTCCTGACTGATCCATCTCTCTAATGTATCTTATTCTCGTTCTTGCTACTACTTTAGTGTTACTGTACCTTTTTTCTTTATTGAAACACTTATATCCACCTTTTTTAATCTCTCTGCTTCTGATCTACACATTTAAACTTTTCTTTCCATATTTTACCATACCTTCCTCTTTTCACAGCCAGTCTACTTTTATTTGTATTATATAACTTGAAATTGATAAGACTATTTTGTATTAGTCGTGGTACTCTCCTCTTTACCTCATCATGCTGAATCGTTTCTATTTTGCAATCTGTGTCAAGTTATTTGTTATGTCTATGGGATGTATTTTTATATTATCTTAAGCCAACTTACTTTGTATGTATTTACTGTGGAGCTTTTCTCCCTGGGTCTCCACTGAAAACGGGCTCTGTCCCAGTTGGACTAACCCGGACAACATAAATAAATAATAATGTTGGGTTGATTATAGTTACAAAGAAAAGATGTTTGATGTGTAATGTATGTTAATGGAAAAATGTTAATATGGTTTGTTTTCTTTTCTGTTATATGTTTGCCTGTGGCTTGATAATTTAATAAAGGTGTTTAAAAAGATATTGGATACTGCACAGTACTTAATATCAGTTCCATATTCTGCATCTTTCTTCTCAATGTTTATCAATGGTTGGCCATGTGCATCTGTTTCACTGCGTTCCATTCTCAGACCTCGCAATAACTAATCTGCTTCTGAATGGCCATCAAACAGTTAATTTTCGTATTTCTTTTCAACTACATGCTCTTTCTTTTGGTCATACTTGTTTTTGCTTTTACACATTTTAGAAAAAAAATGATTTTCCAACCTAAATCCTGCAGGCTTGATTAAAAACTGGACAGTGTTTCTCCTTCTCTTGCACACAATCCTGAATCAGTTGAGCAAAGAGGTCAGACAGTGCTAACTGATCAAATGGAACTTCATTGACAGTTTTTCTCTGTGGGGTATTCCATTCCATTCCTAAACTCCCATTCTAATGTAACATTCTCCAAAATATGTCTTGACTGAATAGTCATATTTCAAGTGATTCAATAGCAAGAGACTATATACTGCAAGAGTGTTGTATGTTTTATTTTGTTAAAGTATGTATGCACATACATACACAACCTCTTTTGCTATTTTCACAAGTGGGGTCCCAGTATCACTTCATCGGTGACTGTCATATAGAGCTAAGGTTAAAGTATGTGTTCCCGGTTAATAAAACTGTCTTGGAACCTTACAGTTTTTGCTAGAAGGTGCATGAAATCAAGTATCCAATAAATAAGTCTGCGGTTAAATAAATTGTGTTTAAGTCTTCATGTGTATGTTTTTATGCAGGTACTACTGTACTGGTGGAGCTGTTTCTTCTTTTCCAAATGATGGAATCACTGGGAATCCATGCACTGTAGGGCATTACTGCCCCATGAGAAGTGTTACCCCAGTGCCTTGTCTCCCAGGAACCTACATGCCAACAACTCATGCCGCTGAGTGTTTAACTTGTCCAAGTGGGGAATTTTGTATCACCACGTTTGAATCACAGCCATGTCCTAAAGGTGGGTCCCATTTTGTTATAATTCTAGTCAATGATGCTGTTGTTGCATATTTCAGTAGTAATTTCAGGTGTGTTTAGTAGAGACGTCTGGAATATCCCCAGAGAACAAAAGAGAATTCCAGTAATTTAATTTTAACCAGACTTGTGTAGGTAAGAATTTACTGCTGTTCGATGATGATGATGTATGATGTTATTCATGTTTCACTGTTGCAGTCATCACATTTGGGTTATCCCTGCCAGGGTAGCCCTCGGCCGGTCTGAATACCAGAGACTTAGTATTTCTGCATCAGTTGCTGTCGCTTGAGGACTGACGTCAGGTCGTCAGTGGTATAAAGGAAGGCAGCCAATGCCATTACATCAGTCTTTCTTGCCATGGAGCCTGAAGCAGAAGCAGTTCGCACAAGTGCCGGTCGGCCACTACCTGAGTTTCGTTTCCAAATTGAAGTTGAAGTCTTTGAAAGCTAAGTACCCTATTGGGGATCCTTTTTTCTTGCACTAACCAATGTCAGAAAAAGTTAATAATTGTCTGCCAAGTTCCTTAGGCCCAGGGTCGAACCACATCCAAGAAACCGACTACCCATTCTCAGGCGCCTGCTCCCCTGCCTTAGTCTCAAATGCTTAAAATGGTAGAAGACCTTATCATGCTGATTAGGAGAAGCCAAGCCATTCCCTCAAAAAGGGAAAGAGATCTGTCTCCAGTAGTTTTGTCTGAACAAGAGTCAGATGAATCCGATGCATCTGACTATGAAGACATGCAGTTCCTCTCCACTTATGAGGATTCTAATGCAGAGGAATCGATTCCTTCAGCCTCTCCCCCAGAGGATTTTCCCTTTGGGGAAGCCTTGTACACTTTAAGGGAGTATTTCAGATGGGAGAGTCAAGACTACCCACAGTTTAAAAAGAGACTCAGAGAGTTCCTGGACCTTCCACAACACAGGCCCTTAGCCATCCCCCAGTCCTAGATGTGGTGAATGATGTCTTCCTTGAATCTAGATTGACACCAGATGCCCTGCTCCCAGAAAACCAGACAGGTATTACAGAGTCCCTGACTCTCACAAGTATCTTTTTAAAAATCCAACTGCAGATCCTGAGGTCATTACTCAAGGACCAAAAGGGATTAAAGCAACCTCTGCTAAGAATCCCACCCCCTCAGACTGGGATTCCTGAGCACTGGATAGATAGGGTAAAAAAGTATACACCTCAGCTACTCTTGCTGTCAGGGCACTAAATTGTCAGTTCCATATGCTTAAATATCAGCAACATACCTTGGAACTCCTTAAACTATAAATTTCCTCCTTTCCTGCATGGGCAGAATATAAAGATTTACAGGAGTTAATGCATTCTGCAGGTCAAGTAACTAAACACACTTTGCACTGTCATTTTGATGCCCTAGAAGCTTCTTGCAGGCAGCAGTCACTGGACCTGTTGTTAGAAGACATGCATGGCTTAAGGAACAACCCCTGCCAGACCATGTCAAATCAGAATTGTTGGATGTACCCTTGCACAAAGATAACATGTGAAGTTGTTAAATCTCGCCGTTTATTCTCACTGATGGGTTCCAAGCTGATCCTCGGCTCCGACACGGCTGAAAGCAAAGCTCAAGGTTTGCCAGTAGCTCGAGACCAAGCCCCTTATCCCACAATGCACTGCTGGAATTATCCCAGATCTAGTTTGCCGCGGCAAGAGAGATCTCAGTGATCCAGCTAGCTCGGACCATTTGTGAAAAAAAAACAGCAAGTTTTGATAAAAAAACTTTGTCTTAGATTTTTTCATATAGATAGTTGTGTGTTAGTGTTAAAAATTTTAATAATAGAATCTGTAGTTTCGGATAGTTAGTGCCCTGTTGGCTTAGTTGTTTTGTGTGGGCCGTTTAACCCTATTTAGAGTTATTATTAGAGTTATTAATCTTTATTTTTTCTAATAGTCAGGGTTTTTCTGTGTGGGCCTCTTTAGCCCTGTATTTGTAAAATATAGTTTAATAGTTATAGATAGTGCCCGGTTTGGGCTTAGCTGCTTTGTGTGTCTTTACAAGGATAGTAAGGACTTTACTGTATTAGTTTTTCAGTATACTGGTTTGTTTTACCTTTACTATGTCGGATGACAAGGAAAAGTCCCATCCTAAATCGGGATTCAAGAAATGCCCAGATTGTGGGCAGAAAATGTCCGTCACTGACGGACACATTCAATGTGTCTACTGTCTGGGGGCTAAACACCTCCAAGACACTTGCAGCATTTGCCATTCTTTTTCTTCAAGAGTCCTCTTGGAGAGAAGGAGGAAGCTCATAGACAGGGGATTACGGAATCATTCCTTTTCTGAGGTGTTGAGTAGCCATGAAGGTACTAGCACGTCCTCCAAATCCACAAAATCTTCTGACCCCAAAGTGGTAAAAAAGGCAAAAACTTCAGAGGGCGGGTTATCGGTTCCACAGACCTCGCAACCGAGTGTACTTTTGATTCGGAGCCAGCTCTCAGTATTGGAGCCGGTCTCTGAGGTTCCCTCTTCTCCTCTGCTCCAGTCAGCACCTTCGGTGCATTCTTCTAAGTCCTCAGTCAGCCTTTCAAATTTGGACATGGATCGGCTAGTGCAGAAGCTTTTACAGGCACCAGGATTTGCCAAATTGTTGTCGGCCCCGACCAGCTCGTCGGTGCCGAAGACCATGGAACCGGATTTGTCTACTCATCCTCCGAGCCATACTGGACTCTCGGAGCTGAAGGAAACCAAACTGATGATTGTTGAACCCTTGCAGCCGATAACCGCACCAGTGTTATCGGCTCCATCTACCCGGATGTCCTCGGCGCCGACCGAGGACTCTAGGAGCCGACACTCTCCCATCGGGTCCGGGGAGGCTAGTCAGACCGATTTGTCGGTGCCGACTCTTCTTCTTGGGGCTTCGGCTTGGATGAGCTCAGCTCCTACCTCGGGCTCGGAGCCCATGGTTTCAGTGCGGGAGGATCGGATGGTACGTCCGGGTCCGTCTACTCCTTCTTGTCGGAGCCATGGTGCCTTCGATGCTATGAGGAGAGTCCTGTCCCCAAAGACAATGCCAGCATCGGTTCGGCCTTCCCTCTCCCCTCAAGCTCCTGTGTCTGCTTCTTCGTCTACTGGTCCCCCTAAGCGTAGAGACCCTGAGCCTCAAGTACCCCCACAGGACATCCCCTGCTCTTCTGAGACCTCCCCAGAATCCCCCACTGAGGAGGTGCCCAGGAAGAGACTGTGCAAGAGGAGGCACTTAGACTCCCCACAGGAGTCTTTGACATTTGACACGGACTTGGATGAGTCAGAAGGGTCCCCTCGATCCCCCTCTGAGGATATCTCCTTTGCAGAGATACTAGAGATCCTTAGTCAGAGGGGCGATTGACAGTCCAAGACCCCTACTGAGGACGAGTCCGTGCTCTTGAAGGCTTTTGGGTCTCAACCTTCCACTTCTTGTGTGTCTCCACCTTACGACGAGCTCATGGAACTGATCTCTTGTAAGGCGTGGGAGTCACCGGAGGCCATGGAACCTGTTCCTCGCTAGCCAAATAAATTCATGTCTGCCCCAGTGGACAAACCATTTTTGACAAAGGGAGTGCCTGTTGATGCCATGGTGGTAGCTGCAGCCACCAAAAAGGAAATGTCTGAGACATCCACATCTATCCATCCTCCTAACAGAGATTCTAGGGTCATGGATAGATATGGGAAACGCATGTTTAGTTCAGCGACTTTTTCTCTGCGATCACTGAACTACTTAACCCATTTTACAAGACTACAAAGAGATCTCCTGAAAGAGCTAGGAGATACTCTCCAGGGTACAGTAGCTGCAGGGGTGGCTGACAAAGTCAATGCCCAGCTTGCTACCCTAAACTCAGTGGTAAACTCGTCCATGCGTCTCATATCCTATGCAGCAGATGGTTCGAGTAGAGCCGCCAGTTCGGGCATTGCTCTTCGAAGACAAGTCTGGATGCGTCTCTGTTCCTTTGCGGAACCCTTTAAGTCTTCCTTTATCAACACCCCATTCGATGGCTCATCACTGTTTGGGACTAAAGTAAAGGAAACTTTAACCAGGTGTGAGCAGGAAGGCAAGACCTTATCTGCCGTTGGAGTCTGTTTTTGTACCCCTACTCGGCCCTACCCCAAGGGCCCTAGGAGAAGGAAAATGTGGTTCCGAAAAGCACAGGGAGCCTTTCAGGACACACATGGAGAAACCCCCTCCCGAGGCAGAGGAGGGGATTATAATGGAAGACGCCGCCCCCATGGCAGAGGAGGTCCATAGCAACAGGGTGAAAGGGGTCAGTTCTCCAGTCAACCCTACCAGCGCCCCTGAAAGGGGGACCGACTGTTCGGCTCTGGAGGCAGTCGGGGGTCGCTTGACTTTGTACCCAGAAGCCTGGCTAAACATAACATCAGATACATGGGTACAAAGCATCATTTCCAGAGGATATTTCATATCGTTCTCTACCCCTCCCATTCCTGTAAACAGAATCCCATATGTTCCACCCAGTCTCAGGGAACAAGCAATCATAGAGGTCCACAGATTGCTAGAAAAAAAGAGTCATCCAACCAGTCCCAGCAGACCAAGTTGGATTCGGAACTTACTCAAGATTCTTTTTGGTACCAAAGAAAACAGGGGACTGGAGACCTATCTTGGACCTCAGCAGACTCAACCAGTTTGTAAAGAAAGAGAAGTTCCGAATTGTCACACTTCAGTCCATTCTTCCCTTCCAAGGGAAAGGCGATTGGATGTGCTCCATAGATCTCAAGGATGCGTACTATCACATAAAGATGAACAGACACTCCAGAGATCACCTGCGTTTCCGGCTGGGAGCCAATCATTACCAGTTTCGAGCCCTGCCCTTTGGTCTCACTACAGCCCCCAGAGTGTTCACCAAATGCATGACAGTGGTCATGGCTCACCTGAGACGTCTAGGATTCCAGGTGTTTCCATACCTAGACGATTGGCTCCTCACCGCTACCACCAGGCATCAATTGACTCAAGCAACACAATACACTCTGACACTCTGCCATCAATTAGGCATTACAATCAACTTTGAAAAGTCTGCCGTATCGCCATCGCAGCATACCATTTTTATAGGAGCAGAGTTAGATACCTCAACTACCACTCTACGTCTTCCAATCAAAAGAGTCTCACTTCTCAGCTAACACGTCAGCTCACTGGTGTCAAAGAACAAAGCTACAGCAGCAGAGGTCTTGAAGGTGCTAGGTTTGATGGTGACAGCAATCCTGGCTATACCACTCGCAAGGATGAATATGCAAATTCTTCAATGGCTCCTCTTTGCTCAGTGGTCTTACCAGAAACTACCGATGCACCACATGATTCTCATCACGGATTCTTGCAAGAGAGACCTTTGGTGGTGGTTGACGTCTCTTCATGTCACAATCGGAAGACCCTTTGTCCCCCCCCCCCCAGTAGCCACTGTGACCATGGACGCTTCCCTGATAGGGGGGGCATTTTCAGGGAAAGACTGCCCAAGGCACATGGACAGATCAAGAATCACATCTGCACATCAATGTTCTAGAGTTGAGAGCGGTACTTCTGGCATTGCAGTACTTTCAGGACTCTCTCCCTCTAGGAACTATTGCAGTTCAGACGGTCAGCATGTCAGTAGTCTGGTACTTGAACAAGCAAGGGGAAACCAAGTCTTACCCCCTTTGTTGAGAAGACCTCAGGATCTGGCAGTGGGCTGTGTCATCCCAGCATTTTCTGTTAGCAACGCACATCCCGGGGAAATCCAATGTGATAGCGGACAAGCTAAGCAGGGCGATATTGCTCCATCATGAGTGGTCTCTCAAACAACAGGTTGTGGAGTTGATTTTCTGCAAATGAGGCCGGCCTTGCTGCGACCTCTTTGCCAGCCACATCAGTTCAAAATGCAGAAGCTACTTTGCCCTAATACCACCTCCCGGTCATCCCCCGAGACATGCACTTTTACACGATTGTCCCTCGGGTCCCCTTTATGCATTCCCACCCTTCCCATTGATACCCAGATTTTTACAGAAAGCAAAATCCCTGGGAAGGACTGTTATCCTCATAGCCCCCTACTGGCCTCAACAGATTTGGTTCCTGTTTCTCCACTATCATCTGTTGGAAGATCCATGGATCCTGGACCCAGTTCCGGACCTTCTGATGCACCCGTCACGGGACCTCCATCCTTCACTGCAGTCCCTGAAACTGACTGCTTAGCTAATCCACTTCCCCTAATTGCCAGGCTTCATTCAATTTCAGAAGATACAAGACAAATTCTCTTCTCTTCTCACAAGCCATCTACCAGGAAATTATATGGCAGTAAATGGAAAAGGTTCTCAATTTGGGCCAACACGCAGAAAATTGACCCTTTCCGAGCTCCGCTATCATCCATTTTAGAATTATTGACAAAGATTTTTAAGGAAGGGGCAGCAGCTGCTACAGTTCGAGTCCAGTTAACTGACATCTCAAATTTTCACCTTGGGTTTGGTGGCTCAAATGTTATGGGCCATAAATTATCTAAGACTTTTCCTAAAGGTGTTCTTCACATGAGACCTCCTATCAAAATTCCCTATTCTCCCTGGAATTTAAACTTTATGCTGTCTCAAATTATTCTTCCCCCTTTTGAACCAGCATCTTCTTGTGATCTCAAATATTTATCCTGGAAAACTATTTTTCTAGTGGCCATTGCTTGTGCCCGCAGAGTATCAGAACTTCAAGCATTATCTGTCGGACCACCTTACATGTTTTCCATGCTGATAGAGTATCTCTCAGAACAAACCCCTCATTTTTACCTAAAGTCTGATGTTAAGTTGTCTCTCTCGCCTTCATTCTTGCTGGTTGGGTTTGGAGCCGACCCTCGGCTCCGACTCGGCCATTTTCTAAAGCTCGAGAGCTACTTACTGGCTCGAGGCCTCCCTATATCCCACAATGCCTGGCGCTAGACCCCCAGATATCGTTTGCCGCTTCAGCTATGAGGTTGCGCTTCACTGGCTCAGGTCTTATTAATCTTTGTATTTTTAGTAGTTAAACTGTTAGTGTATATTTTTCAAATTTTTTTGTTAAATCAGAGTAGTACTGTAGACTAGTCTTAGTTTCCCTGTGTTTTCTGACCCTTAGGAAACTCGTTTTTACTTAGAGAGTCCCCCCCCCCCCCCATCTCCCTAAGTAGGCCGTTTAAGTTAGAGGCTATCCCCTTCCCTTTTATATTATTTTTTCAGTAGGAAGTAGTGTTTAGCCTTTGTAGTCTAAGATCATAGTCTCTTAGTTTTTGTTAGTATAGTTACCTAAATTTTTTTGTGTGAAGGTGTGGGACTAGTGTGTGTGTGTGTGTGTGTGTGTGTGTGTGTGTGTGAGTGTGTGTGTTTTTTTCACTAGTCAAAAATTTTTATCCATCGGTATTCCTTTTATTTATAACATGTCAAAGGATACCAAGGTATCAGGGTTCAAGAAGTGTGACTCGTGCTGTCAGAAAATGTCTCTGACAGATGGTCACACTTCTTGTGTCTATTGTTTGGGTTCCCTACACCTGCAGGACTCTTGCTCGGTATGTCATGCCTTTAGTCTGAGAGTCCTGCAGGAGCGTAGGAACAAGTTAATCCTCAGGGGTTTACTAAAACCCGAGGGGTCTCCGGCAAAGTCTCAGCCAGCTAAAACCCCTAAGCCCACCAAGCCGTCGGATCCCAGTACGGAGCCGTCGCCAGGTGGAGCGTCTGCTTCAATTTCGGTTCCGGCCGGGACCGAAGTATCAAAATCTCTCTTGGCTCCGACCTTGGTGTCGGAGCCGTCAGGGAGCCGTAAGCGATCCAGATCATCGTCCGTGGAGTCGATTCGCTTGGCTCCGGGATCACCTTTGCTACAATCTGAACGGAGCCATAGGTCCCACTCTTCTCGGTCCTCGCGGCTGTCCGATCATGACTTGGAGAGAGTGGTTAGTAGACTCCTCAAATCGCAGGCCCTGGCTAAAATGTTAACTAGCCCTCCTCATCAGGCTGTGACTGCTCCTTTTTCTGAAGTAGTTCCTCCTCCAACTCCTCCCATCAGTTCGGAGCCAGAGCTTGTTGGGGCTCGGATCCTGCAAACGTCGGTGCAGTTGCTTCCCCTTTCGGCTCCTTCGTCGGCTCCGATTTCTTCAATAGTTCTGTCCTTGGAGGGATCTGGGCGCCGAGACTCCCTCATCGGCTCCGAGGGGGCGAGTGGCATCGGACCCTTGTCTGACCCCGTTCTCCCTTTCGGAGCTTCGGCGCAGGTAAGCTTGGCTCCTACATCGGCCTCGGAGCCGTCCCTTTCGGTGCCGGAGAGGATTCCCATCTCCTCGGAGTGGGGACCTTCTTCTGTGCCCGACAGGGGCGCCTTCGAGGTCATGAGGAGCGTGCTGACTTCTGAGTCTGCACCTCGAGCAGCCCCTTCAGCTCCTCCCCCCAGGGTGCCTGCTTCGATCTCTGCCCCTCCTCCAGACCCCAAGCGAGGGGATCAAACATTCCAGGTCACCCCACTGGGTGTATCTTCCTCTTCCAAGGCCTCCCCTGAGATTTCAGAGGAGCCCCCTCGAAAGAGGAAATGTAAGAGGAAACATGTTGACTCCCCAGAGTCGGTCACGTCAGATACTGACTTGGAGGATTCGGAAGGGTCCCCAAGATCCCTCTCTGAAGATGTCTCTTTCTCAGACATCCTTGAGATCCTTAAGCAGAGGGGGAACTGGTCTGCCCTTAACCCTTCTTAGGACGAGTTGGTATACTTGGATGCGTTTGGTTCTCGCCCCTCCACCTCCTGGGTGTCTCCGCCTTTCGATCCATTAATGGAAGTGGTGGCTCGGAAGGTGTGGTCAGCTCCGGACACACTGGAACCAACCCCTCGCAGGCCCACCTAGTTTATCACGGCCCCCCAAGATAAACAGTTTCTGACAAAGGGTGTCCTCGTTGATGCCATGGTGGTAGCAGCTGCCACGAAAAAGGAGTTGGCTGACACTTCTGTACCTATCCATCCCCCTAATAAAGAGTCTAGGACGATGGATAGATATGGGAAGCGGATGTTTTCCTCAGCGACCTTCTCCATGCGGTCGCTGAATTATTTGTGCCACTTCACCCGTCTTCAGAGGGATCTCCTCAAGGAGCTAGGAGATACCCTGCAAGATCCATCAGCTGCGGGGGCTCAAGACAAGATAAACTCCCAGCTGGTGACTCTTAATTCTATTGTTAACTCCTCCATGCGGCTCATTTCGTATGCGGCTGATGGGGCAAGTAGAGCTGCAGGCACAGGCGTGGCTTTGAGAAGGCATGCCTGGATGCGGTTATGTAACTTCGCTGATCCCTTCAAGGCGTCTTTCACCAACACCCCTTTTGATGGTTTGGCTCTGTTTGGACCTCAGGTGAAAGATACACTTACCAGGTGTGAGCAGGAAGGCAAGACTCTCTCTGCCATTGGAGTCTGTTTTTCCACTCCCTCTAGACCATACCCTAAGGGTCAGAAGAGTGGGAAGATGTGGTTCCGGAAACCCCAGGGAGCCGTGCCTGACACACGTGGTGAGTTTCCCTCCAGTGGCAGAGGAGGGAACAACAATAGACGCCGCCCGCGGGGCAGAGGGGGACCGCAGAATCAGGGCAGCAGAGAATCTTTCTCTGACAAGCCCTTCCAGTACCCCTGAGGGGCTGCCCGGCTGTCCGCCTTCGGAGGCAGTCGGGGGAAGGTTGTCTCTGTACCCAGAAGCCTGGTGTCTCATCACTCGAGACAGATGGGTACAGTCTGTCATATCCGGAGGTTACAAAATCCCGTTTGTCCACACTCCCTTAAAATCAAACAACCCCATCCCAGATGTTCCACCCAGTCTACGGGAACAGGCAGTACAAGAAATTTCAAGACTGCTAAAAAAACGGGCCATCCAACAAGTCCCAGCAGAGCAGCAAGGATCCAGAATTTACTCAAAGTTCTTTTTGGTACCAAAGAAGACAGGGGACTGGAGACCCATTTTGGATCTTAGCAGACTAAACAAGTCTGTTCAAAGAACGAAGTTCCAGATGGTCACGCTTCAGTCCATTCTACCCTTTTTGGGTCAGGACAATTGGATGTGCTCCATAGATCTTCAGGATGCGTACTACCACATCAAAATGGACAGGCATTCCAGAAGGTTTCTCTGCTTCCGGCTGGGAGCCAGTCATTACCAGTTCAGAGCCCTGCCCTTTGGTCTCACCACAGCCCCCAGGGTGTTCACCAAATGCATGGCAGTGGTTACCGCTCAACTGATACGGCAAGGATTCCAGGTGTTTCCATATCTAGACGACTGGCTCCTTACTGCTACCACCAGACATCAATTGCTAAGAGCCAGGGATTATACCATCCAAACATGCTCCAACCTAGGTATCTCAATAAATTTCGAAAAGTCTGCATTGTCACCTTGTCAGTCCTTAACCTTTATAGGCGCAAGATTAAATACGAAAGATCTGTCTGCAAGGCTTCCAGTAGACAGAGTAGCAGACATTTGCCGACATGTACAGGTTTTATTAGGATGCAGAAAGATTCAGGCCAGATTCGTTCTAAAAACCTTAGGTCTCACGGCAGCAGCGATCATATTAGTTCCCCTGGCTCGTTTTCACATGAGGATTCTCCAGTGGATGCTTTTCACCCAGTGGTCCTTTCAACAACTTCCTTTGTCTCACAAGATAATAATTACACAGTCATGCAAAGACCACTTGGTTTGGTGGATGGTCTCTCCATCAGTACCCCAGGGTAGACCATTTGTCCTTCCTCCTCCAGTTGTCACGGTGACCACGGATGCCTCCCTGATTGGGTGGGGGGGGCATTTTCAGGGCAGGACTGTCCAGGGCACCTGGCAACACCACGAGTACCACTTGCACATAAACGTCTTGGAGATGAGGGCGGTGCTTTTAGCGTTGCAAGCTCTTCAGAACTCTCTACCCATTGAGACCATTGCAGTTCAGACAGACAATATGTCTGTAGTGTGGTACATCAACAAGCAGGGTGGAACCAAGTCATATCCCTTACGTCGAGAAGCACTCAGACTATGGCAGTGGGCGATCTCCTCTCAACGGTTTCTGACGGCAACGCACATCCCTGGGAAGTCCAATGTCATAGCGGACAGGCTAAGCAGAGCTATTCTCATGCCTCACGAGTGGTCTCTCAACCGGACAGTAGCGGACAGAATCTTCCGCAAATGGGGTCAGCCTTGCTGCGACCTTTTCGCAACTCCTCTCAACAGCAAGTGCGACAGTTTCTTCACTCTCTTTCCTCTTCCCGGACACTCCCCCAGAGACGCTGTAGTTCACGATTGGCCCCAGGGACTTCTGTATGCATTCCCACCCTTTCCACTAATTCCCAAACTAATTCAGAAAGCTACCATGCTGGGTTGCAGAATGATCCTCATTGCCCCCTACTGGCCTCGACAAATCTGGTTCCCATTCCTGCATCGTCACCTTCTAGAGCAGCCTTGGAATCTGGACCTAGTTCCGGACCTCCTGATCCATCAGTCGGGCAGGCTGCATCAGTCTCTTCAGTCTCTCAACCTCACTGCTTGGTTGCTCCACTTTCCACCTTAGCCAGGCTTCCCAGTATTCCCAATTCAGTGCGTGAGATTATCCTTTCCTCGCACAAACCTACAACCAGGAAAACTTATGCTAGTAAGTGGAAACATTTCTCTTTCTGGGCAGAGGCTAGAAATATAGATCCCTTCACGGCCCCTGTCCATAACGTTCTGGACTTCTTAGCAGAACTTTTTCAAGCGGGCTCCTCGTCGGCCACCATTAGAGTTCAATTAGCGGCAATCTCTGATTTCCATACGGGCCTGTCATAAACCAGCATCATGTCCCATAAGCTTTGCAAAGCCTTTCTGAATGGAACAATCTTGCTCAGGCCTCCAGTGAGAGATCCCCCGCCTCCGTGGGACTTAAACTTGATCCTAGCTTCCTTGATATTTCCTCCCTTTGAACCGGCAGTTTCCTGTTCCTTGCAATTGCTCACTTGGAAAACCCTCTTTTTGGTGGCCATTACTTCAGCGAGGAGAGTTTCTGAACTTCAAGCCCTTTGTGTTCGTCCTCCTTATCTAGCTTTCCATAAGGATAGAGTTTCACTCAGGACTAATCCTTCGTTCCTTCCTAAGGTCCCCTCTGAGAACAATTTGAATCAATCCATCGATCTGCCAGTCTTTTTTCCAAATTATTCCAACAAAGCTGAATACAAATTACACCAGTTGGACGTTCATAGGCAACTACGTTTCTATTTGCATAGGATTGAGCAAATAAGGAAATCAGACCAACTCTTCCTGTCCTATGCGGAGGGTAAACAGGGTCGACCAGTGTCTAAAGTAACCTTATCCAGGTGGTTGTCCTCTATTATTACCCTTATTTATCAGTTGAGGCATAAAGAACTCCCTGCTAAACCTAAAGGTCACTCTACTAGGGCTTTAGCTACGTCAGTAGCCTTTCAAGCAAGACTACCAGTGGAAGCAATTTGTGCGGCGGCCACATGGGCTACCCCTCATACCTTCATTTCACATTATAAATTGGATGTGGCCTCTAGGAGTAGAGCTGATTTTGGTTCCACTGTGCTCAAGAGTCTGTTCCGATGAGCCACCCAGGACTAAGGTGCTAGGGACGCTGTCCCAATCAGCAAGAATGAAGGCGAGAGAGACAACTTAACATTAAGAAGTTATGTACCTACCATAACGTTCCATGTTAGTTGTCTTCTTCTCGCCTTCTTTCTTGCGTCCCACCCTCCATCCCCCTAGCCTAGATGGACCGAGAAGAGTCTTCCTACAAGTCTTGTCACTGGCTGAGTCTTTACCGTTTTATGTCCTCTACCTCTTTCTTCAGCCCTCTAGCTGAAGTCTTGCTTTTGAGACAGTTGTCCTCTTGTATTATTTTTTGGTGTTAGGTCTTCCAAACGAGATCTGGGGGTCTAGCGCCAGGCATTGTGGGATATAGGGAGGCCTCGAGCCAGTAAGTAGCTCTCAAGCTTTAGAAAATGGCCGAGTCAGAGCCGAGGGTCGGCTCCGAACCCAACCAGCAAGAAAGAAGGCGTGAAGAAGACAACTAACATGGAACGTTATGGTAGGTACATAACTTCTTATTCTTAATCAAATATCAATCAGGTCATTGAGCTGCCAGTCTTTTTTCCCAACCACTCTAACAAATTGGAATATATGCTGCACAAACTTGATGTACACAGACAGCTCAGATTTTATCTTGACAGAACTAAGGATATTAGAAAATCAGATCAACTTTTTGTATCCTTCTCAGAAGCCAGAAAAGGTAATCTAGTGGCTAAAACAACCTTATCTAAATGGTTATCAGATTGTATATCCTTTGTTTATGAGAATGCGAACATGACATTGACACACAAACCTAAGGCTCATTTTGCCAGAGCCATTTCTACGTCTTCTGCTTTTCAAGCTAAATTGCCCCTTGACAATATTTGCGCTGCAGCCACTTGGTCTAAGCCTCATACCTTTATCACGCATTACAAAGTAGATAAGGCTATCAGGGACAGGTCTTCCTTTGGTTCCACGGTACTGAAGAACATACTTCCATGAGCCACCCAAGATTGGGGGTGCTAGGGATGCTACCCATCAGTGAGAATAAACGGCGAGATTTAACAACTTCACATAAAGAAGTTATATACTTACCATAACGTTCCATGTGAGTTGTTTATCTCACCTTTATTCTCACGTCCCTCCCTCCTTCCCCCTCCTGGCTGACTGTTGACTTAAAGGCTAGTACCATCCTGGTTATTCAATATTTCTTCTTCCCCTTCGGGAAGTGTTTCTTGCAGAAATAATATACACATATATATATATATATATATATATATATATATATATATATATATATATGTATGTTGTTACTCGCAGCAAACAAGATCTGAGGTAATTCCAGCAGTGCATTGTGGGATAAGGGGCTTGGTCTCGAGCTACTGGAAAACCTTGAGCTTTGCTATCGGCCGTGTCGGAGCCAAGGATCGGCTCCAAACCCATCAGTGAGAATAAACGCGAGATAAACAACTCACATGAAACGTTATGGTAAGTACATAACTTCTTTTAATCTGGGTATACAGTTGCATACACATGGTGCTTTTATCTGCTGATGTTATTTAAATAATTAAGTAGGTTCTGATTTACTAGAAACAGACATTTAGCAGGATCTTAACTCTGGGAAAACTATCATCTGCTTAGTGACTGAAAACTCTAGCTAAGCTTCCACTTCCCATGTAGGGAAAGAACTGACCTTATTTTCAACAGATTGCTTGCTGCCTATAGAAGATATTGCTTTCTTTGCTGGAAACTCTGCTGTTAGGAACAAGCTGAAAATTATTGAAACTTATACATTCAAAAAGACAAAAAAAAAAAAGTTCATTATTGTAAATGTAGCTGCTGATCACTGCATCTTCAGGGACTATTTACTGCATCAGAAAGTAGTTGGTAGAGCAGCAATAATTGATGCACGGTGTTTAGTTTCATAGTATAGTACTAGGCTATCTGCCCTGGGGCATTTGTAAGCCAGCTATGGTGTGATGTGCTGCTTTTGCCACCCCATGAATTACAAAAAAAATGTAATAAATCTAGAATACTGTGCCTCTGTATAGTAGTGACAGTGACACAATGAAGGTAATAGAATATAATTACTGTTTACTACTCTGCTCTACTCACAGATGTGACCAGATGTGACTATAAAACTTCTCCCATCGATCTCACTCATCAAGATTTCTCTTTCTCTTGAGAGGAGCTCTGCCCTAATATGAACTGGGATCCTGTTCATGGAAAGCATGGGAAATCTCTGGGTTCTATCTCTATCCCTCCTCCTCCTCATATTTGTTACTTGTGCGGGTTTTAAGTTAGTGCTCTTTCTCCGTGGTCCTGATGGATTTGGATTTCTTGAGATGAGGATCATGTCTCAGATCTGATGCAGAGATCACCCTTGTACATCAGGCAGAGATCACTCTGAGCAGGCGGTGTAGGCTACTATTGAGAGAGCTGTTGTTTTTTTTCTCTGGTTGAATAAAGTATATTGGGTACTTGTACTTTTTGGGTCTTTTGGTTTATTTGGTACTCTCCAGCTGTATTTGCGGAATGAGGGTGAGGTACATACCAAATGGGGGCGATGATCCTGGAGGGGGGGAGGTGGAGGAGGGGTGAGAGGGTATCTGGACTTCCCGATGTGGGATGTTGATGTAGAGGTAATGTTTTTATGTTTGGTTGAATGTTTTTTCTAACCACTTTGGCAATGTGTGGGTGTCAAATGTTCAGTAAGCTGTCTACTTGGGTCCCTAGGTCTCTCTCTATTTGATTAATTTGTGGGGTATGTTGTTATGTGTTGATTTGTGGGTACTTTGTTTTTTTTTTTTTTGGCAGATTTTTTTGGCATTTTGGATTGCGCAGTAGTCCCCTTTGTTGTAGGATGTGTGTGTCTGCTGGTGGTCTTTGCTATATGTGTGTGTGTGTCTGCTGGTCAGTCATCTATCAGCCCCAACCCTGCCATCATGCCCATTGACTTTGACACAATCCCGAAATGTTTGAAACATCAGAGGAGCCCTGTGGGGCACAACAGGGGACCCCCAGTGACAGCCCTGTCAGGTCACCCTTTGTCTTTCAGCTTGAGATGTGTACAGCTCTTTTTAACTTTTTTAGTGAATAAAGGGTTTACTTTTAGCGTTTTTAACATCTATAGATTATTCAAGAGTTTACTTTTTAAGCTGTTTAGCTTATCTATGATGCCTATCCAGGGGTGCTGTGGAAAGGCTTATGCTGTCAGTGCTGCTTTGACTGCTTTGCCTCCATCAAGGCAATGAGTCACTGCAGGAGAAAAAGTCAAACAGGTTTAAAGGCAGGATCTCTGCTTTCTCCCCCATGTCTGGTGGGTATGAGTGTCTGTTTGTCCCCATCGCTGAGGTTTATGAGCACCATGTGTAGTTCATTCCATAGCTTTCCTTCAGGCTCTGCACTAAGTAGCCGGGGGGACCAGGGTTGGTAGCTGCACGGTGTTGTGTGGGCATGTGGGACCACTGTTAAGGTGCAAGGCAAAGTCAGGTGCATATCGCTAAGTGCTTTTAAGGTTAAATGGTATTTTTGGAGGGGGTTTAGCTCCCCCCATTCAGTTTGTGCTTTGCCCAAGGGGATACCACTGTGGTCATCTGTATGTGAGGGAATTGCTTTCCAGCTGCGATAAGTATTTCAGACATCTGGAGATTACAGGGAGAATTTGCATCTGAACCTGAAGTTTTTCTTCTTTTTTGGCCTGAAAGGGAGAAATGTATTTTGAACCGTTCAGCCAGAATTGTGTGCATATCTGTGTTGTTCATGTGGTATTTTGTTGTGCTGAACTAACTATTTCATCTTTGTGTTTAGAGGGTTTTTTAGTCAAAGTAAACATAGCTTTCTTAGGCTTTTTCTTGTTCTTTTTTGTGATTAGCGATTTCTCTGCAATGTTGTTTCTTTGTTTTTTTATGGGGATTCTGTTGTCTTGAGATGTTTTGTCCTGATGTCTTGAATTCAGAGCTTTTAAGCTCTAGTGACAGGTATTTGAGGGAGTTGGATTTGGACAATTTACATGATGAGGGGCCCACTGAGAAGGGTCCATGAGACAGAGTTAGAAAGGATTTGGAGATGTGATATGTGTTTGTGGAGGGTTGTGGCCTTGGAGAGCATTACCAGAATTTGATACTTATCTTAAGAGTAGATCTCACTGTATCCACTGGTTTAGTGGGCTGGAGGGGTTCTTTTCTGCTGAAGTTGAAGAGTGAAGTCTGCTGGTGGAGAGTTTTGTGGGTCAGTCTTGCTAGTGAAGGGTGGATTTCAGGTATGTATATTTATCCCAGTTGGTTGTGTGATAATCAGGTTGGTATCCTATGTCTTCAGTGCATTCTGACTAGTATGTTGATGAGGTGGATTCTTATGGTATAGTATATTATGGGGACTAGTGGGAGGGTGACTTGTTGTTCCAGTAAATTTAGTAACCCAGTTTAGAGGAATTATTACAGGGTATTTGGGTTAGAAAATTACTCCAATGTAGATGGTTCTTGTTCAAAGTGGGTGGATGGTCTGTCATTGGTATTTTTGGGTGTCTAGTGTTTGAGTGGTTGTCTTGAGAGGAAGGGTGGGTAGTTAAGGATATTGGTCTCTAACCTCACATGTATGCTTACTAAGTTGGTGCAGTTTGCCTACCCTCCCTTTGTGGTGTATGGGTCTGGGTGGCGATGTTTGTGCTGCTAATAACCTGGAGATTCAATTGGTGTCCTTTATGTGCTCACAGGGGGGAGTTTGGTTTCACTCCGGGTGCAAACTAGTGCACATGGGTGCTACCAGGTTTGGTAGCACAGGCTGCGAGGAGACTTGCATGCATCAGGAGGCATACACTTACCCTTCCATTTCATCTTAGGCTTGCATCTGTGGTTTGTTTAGATTTTGCAGCCTTTGAATTAGACTTCTTAAGCGTTGAGCGTTTGTAATTTTGTTTTTTCCATTTTGTTTTTGCTAGGTGGAGCCATCTTTTTGAAGCAGTAAGGCGAAAAGGCATATCCCAGGACAGCCACCCAGCCCCATCAGACACCCAGTGGTGATGCTAGCCATTAGTGCTTGTGCATACATCTTTGTTCTTCCCTGCTTCCTCCAAACAAAAACCAGAATAAAACAGGAACAATGTAAGTGAGGTGGGGGATATCAGATTTACTCACAAGAAAACAACCATCATAGCAGAAGTAAACTGTATGAGAAATTTGTACAGAGTTTTGAGAAAACTGTTAAAGAAATGAGCCCCAAGTCCTGAAACAAAACAGTTTCCTTTTTACTTATTAAAATGCCATGCTCAGGCACAAGTACTTTGCCAGCACTGTTGTACTTGAACAAAACAGTTGGTGTATGAGTGCGTAGTAATTGAGTTTTAGCATTAAGTCAGAAAATGTTGACCAGAGACCATAAGCAGGTAAATGGGGAAATCTGGCAGTGCTTCAGGAATCTGAATGTTTCCTTCAATCATATACTAGATCAAAAACTGTGACTGTAAGTCTAATAGTTGATTATTCAATGCAAGTTTGAAAGAATTAGCACAATATATAGATATGTGTGTATGACAGTGAAGGAAAATTTAGTAAAAATGGATGAAGGGGTGGTTGTAGATGATGTCACGTGATAATGTTTATGCAAGTGTGGTTCAACCTAGTAAATAATGAAGAAAAAGTGGTGATTTTTACGTTTACATAAAAACTTTGGACATTACACTGGATGTGACTGTACAGTATCAGAACTGTTAAGTGAATATATCAGAGTTGAAATCTTCAGAAACCAAAGCCTGAGAGTTATTAAAGCAGTAGTACAATGCTGTATCACTAGCGAAGCAGGAGGATGGGTGAAAAATGAAAGAAGACTGTGAGGACCTTTAGTCAAGTTCCTTAAATTAGAAACCATTTTGTCTTGTCAGAATGTAAGATGTGAAATTTTTGAAGGAGAGAAGGGTGATGGATGTCAGGAGTTTGTAAGAACAGTAGTGGTACTTTGGACTGGGCATAACCAAGACGTCTGTTAGTATTGAGAAGGCCTGTATTTGCCCTTATTGAAAATGAAAGAATTCAGGGAAATACATGAATCATGTAGGTGTGGTTTGTTTCATGACATGAAAAGGAATAAGTGCTATGGGAGTCATGGTAACCTGGCAACTGTGGAAGGCTGACCTGTGTTTTAAGTTTAGCAGTGTGATTAATAGAAGATAACATATAAATTGACATTTATAGTGGTCATTGCTTATGTATGTTACAAGGATTGCTTCAAATATTGGACTGTGAACCAGAGGATGATAGATTGCTCAACTTCTGTGAGAGAGGAGAATGAATGAATGAATGAATGAATGAATGAATGAATGAGAATAATGGAATGGGCAGACTGGAATAGACAAAAGAGTTTTATGTGCTCATTGACCAGTTTTCAGTGGCCACAGAAACTTCTAACCCCATAATTCCCTTGTATAATTAAACTGGGCGATGTTATTTTATATTGAGGATTCAGACATCCCTTTGTGACTGATTTATGCCCGTTAAGATGGGTGACTATAAAATGTCATTAGTTTGTTTAAACAACTTAAGTGAAATGTTTATTACATCAAATGTAAATTAAGACATGGTTGGCAGCTTCTTTGTTTCAGTATCATTGCCTGAAACTCACTTATCTCAAGAGCATCTGTTGTTAAAACTGTAATATGCTTGTTTCATTGTTCAAAGTCCACCAGTATTGTTGGTGCTTTAGAACATATTGCTAATCAGTCTTTAAATATTTGGGCTAAACTTTGATGACAGGGAGGACTATTGAGGGCACAAGCAGGAACACTGTTAGTAATTTGTGAAAGACTTGATTAATCCAAGCCTGATAAGTATACATTTTTGGAATGATTTTCATAATAGTGTAATATTTGATTAATTTATGTAATTTAATTTGAGCAAATATTAGTCAGTGGAATATTACACATTTGTACGATATAGGAAATTCAGTTGTAAATGGTTTACTTATTTCTCTGTTTGGGTCACTTTTATACTATAGTTGAAACATATATCTATGTAAAACTGGATTGTTACAGAATTTTTGTACCTGTGCTTAGATGTGAATTTGACTAAATTTATTGGTGTGAATGAATGTGTTACGTACAGAGGGTCTAATGTTTGTATTGTATTCTTCTAATCCTTTTTTATTTTGCCCTTTCTGTCGATCAGTCATCACCATCCCCCACGGCTAGTCAGCCCATTTGTTCCTGATAATTGAGGTGAGGGCATCTGGTGGGGGCTATCATTTAGACAGATATCAGACATGTACTTACTGAAGTGCCAAGGAGGGATATACATTGGGATGACCTACGAGCATGTCCCTTCACTTTCAGAAGGGGCAATCCCTTCAAGCATCCTTCACCTTCCTTCAGAGTACAAGTTGTAGTTTCCCCTTTCTCGACCAGGGATATTGAGAAATTGAACAAACCCTGTGGGCCCATGAGTACATGCAACCCTCCCCACTCCCTTGGGGGGAGGTAAGCAAGACACACCTCTTCATTCCTCTTCTCCTGGCTCTTACACTGCTGACGCCACTAATCAAATCCATCTGGCCTGCATCAGAGTCAGAGCTCTATCACTCTGTGCCTCTGAACCAGGTTATAGTTATTAGTCTTGTTTAAGTAAGTTTGTGCGATAGTGTAGGTTATTGAATGGGGGATTGGCATCCCCATTGCCTGTCCTGTATAGCAAGAAACTGAACATAGAATTTAAATATTTTCATCAGCCTATGACTGTTTCATGCTTAATCTTATTTTTTTCCAAAGAAAAACATTTTTATTGCTTAACTTCACAAATACATGAAAAAGACCATGCACTTTTTATGTATGGTGCACTGTTCTCACTTTGGAGGTTGTCCCATCATATTTCACTATAATAGGAATCCAGCACTTCATAAACAAGGGGCCCAACACAGGTCCAGGGTAAACAGTTGATCTGAAGTCAGTTTTCATTCATTCCTCAACAACTGGGTTCGGATCCGACTCAGCTGTTTTTTACAGCTCATGGCTACTAGAACTCCCGAGCTCCTCCTTTACCCATAATGCTCTATCCCCTAACATACCTCTGATCTTGTTTGCCGCTTCCGCTTATGGATGTGGTTGCTGTGAGCTCTTGAGCATTAATAGAAAGTTTTCAGATAAGTGAAATCTTTAATTGCCTAATTAACCTTTTTTCCTTCAAATTTATTATTATATCTTATATCCTTATACCATGGAGCCTGTCCCTAGGAGGCCTAATAAATTTATCTCTGCTCCCCAAGACAAATATTTTCTGACCAAGGGTGTGCCAGTTAATGCCATGGTGGTGGCGGCAGCCACCAAAAAGGAAATTTCATAAACTTCCTCATCTATCCATCCTCCTAACTGAGATTCTAGGATCATGGATAGATATGGGAAGCACAATTACAGTTCAGCAACTTTTGCAATGCGTTCGCTCAACTATCTAACCCATTTTACGAGATTGCAAAAAGATCTCATTAAAGAGCTGGAAGATACTCTTCAGGGTACAGTAGCTTCAAGAGCTTCAGATAAAGTTGCCTCCCAGCTTGCTACCCTCAACTCCATAGTTAACTCGTCCATGCGCCTCATTTTGTATGCAACTGATGGAACGAGCAGGGCAGCGGGTACAGGAATTGCTCTTAGGACACACTCCTGGATGCGCTTGTGTTCCTTCGCGGAGCCCTTCAAGTCATCCTTTGTAAATACCCCATGTGAAGTTGTTCTATCTCACTGTTCATTCTTTACTGATGGGGTTGGAGCTAATCCCTTGGCTCTGAGTCAGCATCTACTGCAAAACTCAAGGATTTTAAGTAGCTCGAGGCCAAGTCCCTATCCTATGATGCACCCTGAGTTACCTCAGATCTAGTTTGCCGCTGCAACTGATCGGAGGTTCTTGTTAGCTCGGGCCAGTAAAAACTTTAATATTTTTATATTTACTAAAAATTGTTGCTAGTTTACTGTTTAAATACTTAGATATTTAGATTAGATAAGCTCCTAAAGCTTTATCTGTAGTGTTCCCTTCCCTGTGTGCTATCTTTATTATCTATTTGGCCTCGTTTTTTTATAGGCCTATTCAAACTTCTATTTCAATTTTCTGACTAAAAAAAATTGTTATTCTGTGACCCTTTTGGTCACATATGTTATTAGTATAATACTGTGTGTTTCTTAGTGCCTTTTCAGTGACTTTTGTCACTTTTTTCCTCAAGAATATTTCATAATTATTAGCCTTAGGTGTGTGCATATGTTAAGCTTGTGTGTTATTTAGAAGGCTCGTTAGTAGTTATAGTTAGTCTTGGTTTTAAAGGCTTGTGTGTATATATGTGTGTGTGTGTGTGTGTGTGTGTGTGTGTGTGTGTGTGTGTGTGTGTGTGTGTGTGTCTGTGGTTACAGTTAGCCTGTTTTTTATTAGAAGGCTTATCAGTACCTATAGTTAGCCTTAGTTTGAAAGGCTTTTGTGGGTCTGTGATTATAGTTAGCCTATTTTTTGTTAGAAGGCTATTCTATATTTGCTGTTGTTGGGTGTGTCCATTTTTTGTTATGGATGATGACAAGGACAAACACACTAAGTCAGGGTTTACAAAATGCCCTAAATGTGGGCAGAAGATGTCGGTTACAGACTCCCATGTAAATTGTGTATACTGCTTGGGTGCCTTGCACTTACAAGAGACATGTGCTATATGTCATTTCTTTTCCTCTGGAGTTCTCCAAGAGAGAAAGAGGAAGCTTATAGATAGGGGTTTGTTGAAACCTTCCTTTCAGGAGGCTTTGAGTGACCAGGGTAGATCTAGTAAGTCCTCAAAGTCCTCCAAGACTTCTGGAGAATCAAAAAAATCTAAAGAGTCTGTGACATCAGCTTCACTGGTCTCAGATCCGACTGTCTTCTCCTTTCAGAGCCGGTCCCCGGTCTTGGAACCGGTATCCGAAACTCTTAGATTGCCTATTCTCCAGTCAGTACCATCAGTCCGATCATCTCGATCTTCTGTGAGCCTATCTGATTTGGATATGGATTGGGTGGTGCAGAAGCTTTTACAGGCACCGGCCTTTGTCAAATTATCGGCCCCGACCCTGGCGGTTTCGGAGGCGAAGACCCTTATGCCAGCTATATCTATTCCTCCTCCAAGCCATACCGGTCCATCAGAGTGGGAGAAGTTGGACCTCCTGATTCTGGAGCCTTCAGGGCCGATGCCTGCTCCAGTGTCTTTAGCTCTGTTCACTCTGATGTCCTTGGTGCTGATCGAGGACACTAGGAGCCGACACTCTCTAGTCAGGTCCGGGGAGGGTAGTCGAACCGACTTGTCGGTTCCGACTTTGCCTCTCAGGTCTTCGGCTCAGATGAACTTGGCTCCTACCTCGGGCTCGGAGCCCACTGTCCTGGTGCCGGGGGTATCGATGGTTTCCTTGGATCCATCGGTCCCTTCACTTCGGAGCAAAGGTGCTTTCGAAGCCATGAGGAGAGTTATGTCTCCCAAGACATCCTCAACTTCGGGTCTGGCTTCGTCATCCCCTAAAACACCTGTGTCTGCTTCTGCCTCACAGATCCTTGCTAAGCGCAGAGACCCAGAGCCTCAGGAAGCCCCACTGAGTGGTCCATGCTCTTCCAAGACCTCCCCAGAAGCTCCCACTGATGAGGTTCCCAGGAGGAGAGTGTGTAAGAGGAAACACTTCGACTCCCCTCAGGAGTCATTAACATTTGACAATGACTTGGATGAATCAGAAGGGTCCCCACAGTCCCCCTATGAGGATATTTCATTTGCTGAGATACTGGAAATCCTTAGGCAGAGGGGTGACTGGCAGTCCACCAACCCTACTGAGGATGAGTCGGTTCTCCTGAAGGCTTGCGGGTCTCAGCCCTCCACCTCTTGGGTGTCTCCGCCCTTCGATGAGCTGATGCAGCTGGTCTCATGAAGGATGTGGGAGTCTCCGGATACTATGGAGCCTGTCCCTAGGAGGCCTAATAAGTTCATTTCTGCCCCCATAGATAAAGCTTTCTTGACAAAAGGTGTGCCAGTTGATGCCATGGTGTTGTCGGCAGCCACCAAAAAGGAAATGTCTGAAACTTCCTTGTCTATCCATCCTCCTAACAGAGACTCCAGGATCATGGATAGATATGGGAAGCGCATGTTTAGTTCAGTGACTTTTGCTCTTTGTTCGCTTAACTATTTAACCCATTTTACCAGACTACAAAGAGATCTCCTTAAAGAGCTGGGAGATGCTCTTCAGGGTACAGTAGCTGCAGGAGCTACAGACAAAGTTGCCGCCCAGCTTGCTACCCTCAATTCTATAGTGAACTTGTCCATGCACCTCATTTCATATGCAGCTGATGGAGCAAGTAGGGCAGCGGGTGCAGTAGTTGCTCTTAGGAGTCAGTCCTGGATGCGCTTGTGTTCCTTCACAGAGCCCTTCATGTCATCCTTCATGAATACCCCCTTTGATGGCTCGTCCCTTTTTGGGCCTAAAGTCAAGGAAACCTTAACCAGGTGTGAACAGGACGGAAAGACTCTGTCTGCCGTTGGGGTCCGTTTTTCCACCCATACCAGACCCTACCCCAAGGGACAAAGGGGAGAGAAAATGTGGTTTCGAAAAGCCCAAGGAGCCTTTCAGGACACATGTGGTGAACCCCCCTCCCATCCAGGGACAGAGGCGGCGGCAGTAATGGAAGATGCCACCCTCGCAGCAGAGGGGGTCCGCAACACCAGGGCGACAGAGATCACTTTTTTGGGAAGCCCTACCAGTGCTCCTGAAAGGAGGCCCAGCTGTCCTGTTCTGGAGACAGTTGGGGGTTGCTTATCTTTGTACCCAGGCACCTGGCTAAAAAGTAACAAACAACAACTGGTACAAAGTATCATTTCCATAGGATACTTCATACCTTTCACCATACCCCCTCCACCGACAAGTAAAATCCTGGACGTTCCATCCAGTTACTGGGAACAAGCAACAGTAGAGGTCCAGATGTTGCAAAGAAAAAGAGTCATCCAACCAGTCCCCGCAGATCAGACAGGATCCGGAACTTACTCAAAATTCTTTTTAGTTCCAAAAAAGACAGGGGACTGGAGACCTATATTGGACCTCAGCAGACTAAACAAATCTGTAAAGAAAGAGAAGTTTTGGTTGGTCGTGCTTCAGTGAATACTTCCCTTCCTAGGGAAAGACAATTGGATGTGCTCGATAGATCTCCAGGATCTGTACTACCACATAAAAATGCCCAGTCCATCCAGGGATCATCTGTGCTTCCGGGTGGGAGCCAATTATTACCAGTTTCGAGCCCTGCCCTTTGGTCTCACTACAGTCCCTAGAATGTTCACCAAATGCATGGCAGTGGTCACGGCTCACCTGAGACGTTTAGGATTCCAGGTGTTTCCATACCTAGACGACTGGCTCCTTACCACCACCACCAGGCATCAACTCATTCAGGCCAGGGAGTCCACTCTGTCACTCTGCAATCAGGTGGGCATTACAATAAACTCAGAAAAAATTTGCCTTGTTGCCATCGCAGCATATTGTTTTTATTGGAACAGAACTGGACACTACCACGCTAAGACTTCCAGTAGAAAGAGTCTTACTTCTCCGTCAGCATCTCTGCATTCTAATATCCAAAATCAAAGCACCAGCATCAGAAGTTCTGAAATTGTTAGGTATGATGGCAGCAGCAATTCTAACCATACCACTAGGTCATATGCACATGCGGATACTACAGTGGCTGTTATTCATTCAATGGTCTTACCAAGAGCTTCCCATGTCTCACATGATAATGATCACAAATTCCTGCAAAAAGGATCTTCAGTGGTGGTTGACCTCATTTCATGTTACGATAGGATGCCCATTTGTGCTACCCACTCCAGCGGCCACAGTGACCATGATGCTTCCCTGATAGGGGGGGGGGGCATTTTCAAGGAAAGGCAGCCCAAGGCACATGGACCAATCAAGAGACACGTCTGCATATCAATGTCTTAGAGATGAGAGCAGTACTTTTGGTGTTGCAGTACTTCCAGGACTCTCTTCCTCTGGGTACGATTGTGATTCAGACAGACAACATGTCAGTGGTCTGGTATTTGAACAAACAAGGAGGAACCAGATCTTACCCTGTTTTGTCATGAGGCCCTCCATGTATGACAGTGGGCTATTTCCACCCAGCACTTAGCAACGCACATCCTGGGGAAATCCAGCGTGATAGCAGACAAGTTGAGCAGAGCAATTTTATTGCCCCACGAGTGGTCCCTCAAGACAGAAATAGCAGACAAGATATTCTGCAGGTGGGGCCAGACTTGCTGCGACCTTTTTACCAGTCACATGAACAAAAAATGCAGAAGCTTCTTTGCCCTGATTCCCCCTCTGGGAGAAGCCCTAAGGGATGCACTTGTTCACGATTGGTCCCCGGGTCTCTTCTATGCATTCCCACCAATCCTATTGATACCCAAGGTATTTCAGAAAGCCAAAGCCCTGGGAAGGACCATCATTCTAATAGCTCCCTATTGGCCTCGTCAGATTTGGTTCCCCTTCCTTCGACTTCATCGTTTGGAGGACCCTTGGATTCTGGACCTAGTTCCAGATCTTCTGATGCACCCGTCGGGGGAACTTCATCCCTCTTTTCAGTCCCTGTAGCTGACAGCTTGACTGCTCCAATTCCCATCATAGCCAGGTTCCATAACCTTTCTAATGAAATGAAGCAAATTCTCCTATCCTCTCATAAATCCTTTACAAGGAAGCTATACTTTAGCAAATGGAAAAAAAATCTTCTATATGGGCCTCTCAAAACAACATTGATCTGTATCAAGCCCCTATGGCGTCCATTTTGGAGTTCTTGACTATGATTTTTAACAAAGGAGCTACAGCAGCAACAGTTCGTGTTCAACTTGCTGCCATTTCTAATTTTCACCTTGGATTTATAGGATTGAACATTATGTCACACAAACTATCCAAAGCCTTTCTTAAAGAGACCTTTCATCTTAGACCACCTGTAAAATCTGCCTATACCCCATGGAATCTAAATTTTATGCTTTCTCGCATTATTCTTTCTCTATTCAAACCAGCCTCCTCATCAAAGTTTTGTCATGAAAGACTATCTTTTTAGTAGCTATCATTTCTGCCCGCAGAGTGTCAGAGCTTCAAGCCTTGTCCATTAAGCCTCCTTATTTGATTTTCCATGCTGACAGAGTTTCACTTTGAACTAGTCCCCTCTTTTTTGCATAAAGTTTGCACTGAAGCTAATCTTAATCAAATTATTGATTTGCCAGTTTTCTTCCCCAGTCAATCCAACAATTTAGAATATATGATGCACAAACTTGATGTTCATAGCTCGGATTTTACTTGGATAGAACAAAAGATTTTAGGAAATCTGAACAGCTTTTCGTCTCCTTTTCAGACTCCAGGAAAGGTATGCCAGTGGCCAAAACAACTCTGTCCAAGTGGTTATCTGATTGTATCACATTTGCTTATTCAGCTGCTAATATGCCCTTACAACATAAAATTAAGGCTCACTCCACCAGAGCAGTGTCTACATCCTCTGCCTTTTCTGCCAGACTTCCTATTGATAACATTTGTGCAGCAGCCACTTGGCGAAGACCTCATACCTTTATCACTCATTACAAAGTTGACAGGGCCTCCTTTGGATCCACTGTCCTGAAAAACATACTCCCGTGAGCCACCCGAGATAGATGGTGCTTGGGACGCTACCCATCTGTAAGAATGAACGTCGAGATAGAACAACTTCACATAAAGAAGTTATGTACTTACCATAACGTTCCATGTGAGTTGTTCATCTCACCTTCATTCTTACTTCCCACCCTCCTACCCCCTCCTGGGCTTTTCGAAGACCGAGATGCTGGATTCTTCCTGGTTGCTCAACCCTTATATAGCTTTCTCTTATGGAGCGATAGAATGAGATATGGTATTGTTATATGCAGCAAACAAGATCTGAGGTAACTTTAGGTGGATCATGGGATAGGGACTTGGCCTCGAGCTATCTGAAGACCTTGAGCTTTGGAGTAGGCCGACTTAGAGCCGAGGATCAGCTCTGAACCTATCTGTAAGAATGAAGGCGAGATGAACAACTCACATGGAACGTTATGGTAAGTACATAACTTCTTTTTTTTTGGGTAGAGCAGAAAGATATTGAGTCTTGTTCAGCACCAGTACATAAAGTTCTTGAGTTTCCAGTAAAAATCTTTAATGGAGGGGCTAGTTTCTCTACTTTCCAAGTTAAACTAGATGCCATTTCTAATTTTCATATAGGTGTTAAAAATTCCATCTTAACTTTACCAAGACTTGTAAGGCCTTTTTAAGGCATACCCTCATTTTGAGACTGTCTTATTAAGACCCAACTCCACCATGGGACTTGTGTATTTAGTACTACAAGCCTTGGTTCATTCTCCCTTCAAACCAGCAGCAAAATGTGAATTAAAGGTTTTAACCTGCAAAACTACATTTCCTGTGCTCAAAGACTTTCAGAACTTCAGGCTTTGTCTTCTAAACCTCCTTATTTGCTATTTCATAAAGACAGGGTAGCACTGCGAACCAATCCTTCCTTTCTTCCTAATGCGGTGTCAGAATACAACATCAATCAGTCCATTAATCTTAAAGTTTTCTTTCCAAATTTCAGAAACAAAGGTGAATACATCTTACATTTGCCGGACGTTCACAGGCAATTACATTTTTATTTACATAGAACATAGAATTGCAGAAACACAGACCAGTTGTTTGTTTCCTTTGCAGAGTCTAAATTAGGCAAGTCTGTAACAAAAATAACTTTCGCCAGATGGTTGACTGATTGCATATCCTTTGTTTGTAACAAATTGGGCCTATCCTTATCAAAACCTTTGAGAGCCCATTCAACCAGGTCCACTGCAACATCAGGAGCATTTTTATCCAGGGCTTTCATGGATGATATTGCTGCAGCTGCAACTTGGGCTAATCCTCATACTTTTATTACTAATTACAAATTGGATCTGGTCTTTAGTGGAAGAGCAGTATTTGGATCAAAGGTGCTCAGGAATATCCTTCCTTAGTGTCTTCCCTGGATTTCAGGTAGCTGGGGAATCTGTCACAGTTATTGAAGAATGAATGAAAATTGACATCAGATAAAGAAGTTATGCACTTACCATAACATTCCATCTATGTTGTCCATTTTCATTCTTCTCAACTCCCATCCTGACACCCCCCTACTTTTGAAGTAATATCTTCTGGAAAAGGGAGAGGTAAACAAGGGAACAGATGTTCCTGCTATTGAGCTCCAGATATTGGTCTCTCTTACCTCGGTGCTAATATTCCTTTTAAAACTATAAACTGATAAACAAGATCTGAGGTATGTTAGTGGATAGAGCATTATGAGTAAGGGAGGAGCCTGAGAGTGGCCATGAGCTGTAAAAAATGGCTGAGTTGGAACCAGGGGTCAGATCCAAACTCAATTGTTGAGGAAAAATTAAAATGGACAACACAGATAGAATGTTATGGTGAGTACATAATTTCTTTTTTCTGTGCTCAATAAGTAAATTGACATTCAAGCAGGTACAAACAAATCACTGCTAATTTTGTCATTATTGTGGTCTCTCTTTGCCCTTAGTAGTTTTAGGAAGGTTTTGGCAGCTTAGAAATTAACTTATACAAGAAATCATGAACAGAAGCAGGCTCAGCATCATCGCATCCTTACTGAATTTGACTTAGTCCCCATAGTCTTTTATTAATCTTGTAAAGCCTCCTCCCAGATTAACCATTACCCTTATGAAGGCTTTTCTGCTCAAAATTTATTAACCACAGCTCAGCCTGCCTAATACTTCCATTATCTGTTTCACCTCCCCCTATATTTGAAGTTTTGCTCAGTTTCTATAATCTTTTTTGTTTTTGTTTATTAAGCTGCTTTCAAGATCAAGGATAACAGCACCTCAGGCCCTCTACCCAGTTCAAGAAAAAAGTGTATTTCTTGAAATTCCCAGGAGTACCCAAGTAAATAATTTTTAAAAATCAACAAATATGTTACATGACCAGAAAATGTTACTGCAGTCCTCCACCTCATCCTGTCTGTACCTCCAACAAATTTGACTAACTGTAGGGAACATTGTGTGCAGCCTATCTGGGTAAAATATTTGTATAAGCACTTCCATGGAAATATTCCAAACTTTCTGGATTTTGGCTTTACAAATTGTGGGCCATTACTGTCATGTGATTAACTTCCCTGTCAACTTTTGCCAGGCATTTGCTTGTGTTAACTTCCCTCTGGCTTTTATAAGTGCTTGATGTAATCTAGTAATTAATCTTTTGTTTACCAGATCCTTGACCTGCCTCTAGTAATATTTTAACTAACTCAGATCTCGTCCGACCTCATTTCTGAAGCTCATTGCCATATTTCCCCAAGAATCCATGTACACCCCTATACTCCAGGAGTTCTTGCCACTTAGAGATGTAATTTCTTAATAAATCTGGCAAGTTCATCCTTTTCACCCACTCTTCATATTTAATCCCAAAAATAAAAATTGTTCTCCTTCCTCAACTATTTTACAATGACTGGTGACACCTCAACTAACTCTTGATTAGCCAAGCCAGTAGACCATAGTTCACATTTCCAGTTTTGATATTCTTTCATATTAACCACTCCGGTACTTACGTATTATCACAACCACATGTCCAAAATGAGAAACGGCTGTTTTGCAAGCTGTACTTCTGCCGATAAAATAGTCCAGAAAACTGGAACTATACATATATATATGTATACATATATATTGGCAAGAAAGTTAGAAAGGGAGAAAGATGTAGTAAACAAATCTGCTAAAAGAAATGATTACAGCAGCTGTTATATATACTCTTGCACCTTTACATTACAGAAGTCTTTGTTTGAACCTCTGTTCAGCAAAAACATACAAACATTGCTTTTAATGTAGAGAAGTGGTCCCACATGTTCTCAGATGTCTGGAATTATTCAAAGCCCCAAAAGTATTTCAAATTCAGTGCAGGTGCAGAGTTTGTTTCAGTTACGTTATGTGGTATCGCATTATAAGTCTGACACAAGTGGGCAATATACCTCTCAACTCCCCCAGCTTTTCGCAGAATGTCCATATTTTTGCTTCATATCATTTTTTTGGTCTGTTCTCCTCCTAAAATTTTGGTTTCCTGGCAAAAGTTAGTATTTTTGAATACCTTTACTGTCGCTAAGATGTGTAAGCTGTCGTTTAAGAAAAGAAATACTGCAACTGCAGAGCAGCACGACACACGTCATCAAAGTACTTCGTTGGAAATGTGGTTGCGATAACACGCAAGTTGTAGATTCTTACTTATTTATTTATTTCATTTGTCGTCCGGGAGTGTCCGACTGGACGTAGGTCCATTTTCAGCGGAGGCCCGGGGAGAAAAGCTCCACAGTTAAAATAAACAAACAGTAGTTACATAGGATTACATAGCGATTAACAATTTACATAGCAATTACTTACAACATATTTACAGATGAAGGACATAGTACATCAGTAGACAACTAGAATCTTTATCTGCGAAGTACATAACAGACATTAACAAATGTTACAATAAGAAGTTCCTGCTGTATAATAAGTACTAGGCTTATGAGCATCTGAGCTTTATAATCAAGGTAGTTAGTGGGGTGGAAAGAAAGGTAATGGTTGGATGGGGTTGGGTGATATTAGAGTGGGAGTTGCAAGAGCATAGTCAGCATGTTTTTAGGTGTGCTTTTAGTAAAGTTTTGAAGTGGGTGCATGATGGTACGAAGGTAATTGTGGGTGGGAGGGAGTTCCATAATTTAGCTATGGCACAAGAGAATAGTGCTTCACCAGCAGAGTTATTGGCTTTAGTGATCTGCAAGTGATTTTTGTTGCTGGATCTTAGAGGTCTGGTCGTGCGATAGGGTTGGAGTCGATTCTGGAGGGATGGGACATTTAGTGGATGGTTTACTAGTTTGTGGGCGAGTGATAGTTGATACCATTGAAGGAGGTGAGGGAGTTCAAGCCATCCCAGTTCAGCAAATGAGAGACAGTGGTGACTACGGTAGGATGCCCCTGTGGCGAATTTGGCGATTTTGTTGTAGCAGGTCTCTAGCTTGTTTAGATCGCATTGCATTAGGTTGGTATATATTGGAGATGCATAAAGTAGGATGGAGATAAGGTGTGAATTTGCTATTGAAATCTTTGCTGCTTTGGTGAGAAGTTGCTTATTTATGTATAACGCTCCTAGTTTTTTGTGGACTTTTTTTATGGTCATGGATATGTGAATGTCAAATTTTAGTTTATTGTCTATTTCCACTCCTAGCAATTTGGTGTGTTCAGTTGGGTATATAGTGGTGTTGTCTTTTGCTGTGATGTTAAAGTGAGAGTTGTTTTGAGTATGTTTGGTGGGTTGGAAGATGAGTAGTTTAGTTTTGTTTGCTAAGAACTTGCTAAGAACCTTTCTTTTCCATTTATAGGTTCATAGGTTCATACTAGGCTATCTGCCCTAGGGCATTTATAAGCCTAGCCAGAGTGTGTTTGGCTTTCGCCACCCATTTTAAATTAATTTTGCTATGCACTTTTTCAAGGTTAGTATACTGTGCCTCTGTCTAACAGTGACACAGAAGTGATACCCGGGGTAAACCTACGATCTCCCATCCACTCATCAAGATTCCTCTTGAAGAGAGTCAATGAGGAACTCTGCCTAACCTGGACTGGAATTTTATTCCAGAGTGAAGAGAGCCTCTGGGTTATGAATTTGTCCCTCCAGCATGTCCTGTTCATTTCAGTGCTGAGGTTCAAGTCTCTCGAGCGCGTAGCTCGATGGGATTTGGATTTTCTGAGGTGCAGCATGTCCATTAATTCCGGGTTGGACATGGCTTTATATGTCAGGCACAGATCGCCTCTGAGCAGGCGGTATGCCACTGAGTAGAGCTGGAGTTTCTTTAACCGGGCAGCATATGGCATCTGTTTGAGCCCTTTGATCCTCTTGGTGAGGTACTTTTGGGGTCTTTCCAGTTGCTGCAGGTGTCTGGTAAGGTGCATCCCAAAAGGGGCATTGTACTCAATTATAGGCCTGATGAGAGATGAGTAAAGAGGCACGATGACCTCCCCTGATCTAGATTTGAATCCCTTCATGATTAGGTGGGGTATATAAAATGTTTTTCTAACCACTTTGGCCACGTGGTTGTCAAATGAGAGACTGCTATCAACTTGGGTCCCCAGGTCCCTAATTACTTCTTCTGTACTTAGTGGATTACCACCTATGTGGTAATTTGTGGGCACTTTGTTTTTGCCAAACGGGATGACTATACACTTTTTGGCGTTTAGCTTGAGGCCATGGCTCTGGCACCAGTTGTCTGTTTCTATGAGGCCCTTTTGGAGGATGCTTGCGTCGGCTGGAGAGTCGATTTATGGCGCCCAGTTTGCAGTCATCTGCGAACTTGGTCAGCCACAGTCCTTCCGTGTTGGCCTGTACCTCCGAGAAATATATACTGAACAAGAGAGGTCCCAGGACTGAGCCTTGTGGGACGCCAGTTGTAACTGGTTTGGAGTCTGACATGGCTCCAGCAATTCTAACCATGTGGGTTCTGTCCTTGAGCCAGTTTGCAACCCATCTAGTGACATAGGGGTTTATATTTAAGCTGGTGAGCTTATCTATAATGCCAGAGTGGGGTATTGTATCGAAGGCTTTTGCGAGGTCCAGGTAGGCTGTGTGGACCACCTTCCCCTCGTCAATGGCCTTGGTGACTGTTTCAAAGAAATCGACCAGGTTTAAGAGGCAGGATCTGCCCTTAACAAAGCCAAACTGGGTAGGATCTAGTGTCTGTAGGTCCCCAATATCTTTATTTATGAGGACAATGATGATCCTTTCCATAGCTTTGCAGACCAAGCTAGTCAGGCTTATGGGGCGATAGTTTCCAGGATCCATTGAGGCACCACCTTTATGGAGAGGGACCACTGTTGCTGTACGCCACTCTTTGGGTACATATCCTGTAGTAAGGCTGAGATTAAACAGTAGTTTTATGTTTGGGTTTAGCTCTTCTTGGAGTTCATGTAGGATGCAGCCCAGGACACTGTCTGGTCCCATTGATGCTGTGTTTTTTGCTTTGGAGAGGGCGGCTCTTACCTGAGCATTTGAGATGTCAGGGGGCAGCACTCTGCTGGGATAGATATTTGCCCTTTTGGAGGGGAGGGGGAGGAGAAGTTTGCGGTGAACCTGTCAGCTAGGATGTTGGCAATGTCTGTGAGTTCGGTGTATTTTTTGTCATTTTGGACTAATTCTGAGCATATCTGGGAATTCCCACCCAGGTTCCTAACATAACTAAAGAAAGCCTTGTGATTATCCTTAGTGTCCTGTGCAATTTTTCTCTCGAAGCTGGCCTTAGATGATTTTATGAGTGCCCGTAGTTTTTTGCTAATACTGATCAGAGATGCCTTCCCTTTTTGGGATTTTGCTCTATCATGGAGTAGCTTCCTCCTTCTATTGTATAGTTTGTTTATGGCTGGGGTCCACCAGACAGGACGTCTGCCTTTGGAGGACTGGGTCTTGGTTTTATTTAGGATTGCATGATCCATGCATTCCTGAAGGTGTTCATAGAATGCGTTTATAAAGGATTCTGCGGTCTGGGCCGTATTTTCCACAGGCCCGGGGGCTTTGAAGGATTCCACCTCGATTTTGAGGAGTGTAAAATTTGCTTTAGAGAAGTTTTTCACTGTGGTTTTCTGGGCAGGGGGTGGGGTCGGGATGTGAATATCCAGTGAGATTAGTTTATGGTCTGATCTTACCAGTGAGGGATACACTTCTGGTCTGGAGCATAGAGTCCCCATGTTGGTGATGATCAGGTCCAGTATGTTTTCCCCTCTTGTGGGATTGGTAACAAGTTGTTCCATAGCATTTGAGTTTATAAATTCTAGGAACCTTTGGGCTAGGGTGTTGGAGCTAGAGTAATGCTCCCAGTCGATGTTTGGGTAGTTGAAGTCGCCCAATATAATGGTGTTTGGGGAGACCTTCATATTTTCCAGTGTTCTCAGGAAGGCCAAGTGGGGTTCCTGGGTTTGGGAAGGTGGTCTGTAGCAGCCTATAAACTGGAAGGCAGTTTTACCCACTGTTAGTTGCACATGGATAGTCTCTGATGCTTCGTGCTGTGCCATCAACCTGGAGGTGTGGGTATCTTTGATGAATATTGATACTCCCCCTCCTTTTGTGGTTCAGTCCAAGTTTTGGGGCTGAAAAGCATGGTATGAGGTATAACCTGGTAGTGCTGGGGTGCTCTTGGGAGCCTTGAACCAGGTTTCTGTTACTGCACAGATATCGATGTTCTCCATGCTAAGGACAGTTTAGAGTGCGTGCATCTTGAGGTTTAGACTTCTGGCGTTGAGTAGCATTACTCTTAGTTTCTTATCTCTTGTGATACCTATGGAGGTGGGTTTGTCTTTTGAGCCTTGCCTAAAAAAGGCACTATGGGGGTAGCAAGAGCCTTTGCCAATTTCCGAAAGCCCAGGGGTGACAGGTGGAAGCCGTCCCTAGCGAAGCATTGTGGCTTGTCGAGTATGTCATCGCAGGCTGACAGGCATTGGATCCCCTTTGAATGACACCAATACTTAAGCCAATTGTTGAAATTGATCATCTTGTCTTCATATTGTGGCATCATTCGTGGTGAGGGTAAGATGCTACTCAAGGTCAGGGTCATACCGGCCTGGGCTACAAGCTCAGAGAGCTCCTCTATGTCTCTTTTCATGTAGTCCAGGGAGGCACGTCTCAGGTCATTCACACCAGTATGGACAATGACTGAGTCATATTTGTACTTGCCTTGGAGTGACCTGAGTGCTTGTGTTATGTGGCGGATCCTAGCGCCTGACAGGCAGCTCACCATGACCTTCTCCTTGTTCAGCCTGGTGAGCGGGACGTCGGTGTGCCTGACGATAGTCTCACCTATTACAAGTGTATCAGGTGTGTTGTTTAGCCTTAAGGGCTGTGACTGTTCGGCACACTGGCTTTGTGAGCTATGTGTTGCACGTGTTTTGTTTTGGGGTAGTGGTTGCTTGGGTGTCTGCTTTGGAGGTCTCTGCTGCTTAGGCAGATTTTTATTTAGAGCCTCCGAGTATGTTTTTATGTGTTTATGTGTTTGGTTTGCTGTCGTGGTATGTCTGTGAGACTGGAATTGTAGTGAGTGTGGTTTCCTTCTCCTACTGACTGGTTATGCCAGTACTGAGTTGAGAGAGCTTAGCCTCCAGTTTGGCTATATGGTTGCATCTCTCACATGTGTTGGAATTTGTTGGGAGGAGGAGAGGGTTGTCTGTGTACATGAGGCAGTTGTAACATTGCCTCAAGATTCCCAGATTCACCAGCTGGAGATTGACAACTGACCTTTGGACATGCTAGAATAGTATTGGGAATTCCTTTATAATTGAAAAAAAGGGCCAATGGGGAACAAGGTACTCAAGGGGAGTTTATGAGGGTGTAGTGCTTTTAATTTTTTAGTGCTGACTTATATAATTGTTTTAGTGAGCAAGTGCCAGGTAACTTAAATGCAAAAATGACAAACAGTAACTTTCTTTCAAGTGAAACAAGGAAATAAGTACAGTAAGCAATGCAGATATCACTAGGGATCCACAGACGCACTGAAAATCCGCGTTTTAGGTGGAATTAGCGTTTCAGGGAAATAACAAGCAAACAACAAGCATACAAACAAAGCTAGATTCAGGAGGCCTGGATCTAGTCTATGCTACAGCAAACAAGATGTACCTATTTCAGTAAGAAACAGTTCAAATATGCAGGAACTATAAGCCTTTAACCAGAAATTCCCAGCTCAGAAGGACAGAGTCCAGCCTCTCCTCCCACAAGAGTGCAGACCACGAACCTTCTTAATGTAAAATAACTGGCCTGAAGCCCAAGTGCTTAAACCAGAACTAATACACTTTTAGAATAACAGACACTGAGCCCTCAATCAGCAGTTCCCAACTTAGAAGGATGTAAGCTACCTGTCCTGCCACCACAGTGCAGGCCACAAACCTTCCTAATGTAAAACAACTGGTCTGAAGCCCAAGTGCTTAATCCAAAAGACTTAGAATGATAGCTACACTTTAATCAAGTTACTACCAAGCAGTAATAAATACAATTGAATACTTTAAAGAATGCCTGGATTAGTGCTCAAGTTATACAAACAAAGCTAGATTCAGCAGGCCTGGATCTAGTCTATGCTACAACAAACAAGGAGTACCAATTTCAGTAAGAAGCACTAAAAGGCTTAGAATGAGTTTCACCAAGCAGTAATAAATACAACCAAGTACTTTTAAGATGACGCAAAAGCAAAATAAAGTAGGAAGAAACACAAATACAGTTAAAGCAGATACTTTTTTTTTTTTTTTTTTTTTATGGAAAGAGAGAAAGGAGTAGCAGAAACTAAGCTGATTGGCCTTCTCAAATGTTCTCCCTGTACTGGGTAGAATGAGGTAATGACACTAGACTGGGAGGAGGGTCCCAGATCAAATTTACACTAGGGCCGGGCAACTGCAAAGCCACCAACTATAAAAACATTATACTAACAAGGAGGGAGGGTGGAAAACAAACTGCAGAAATGTTTCTCACAGCTGAAAAGCAGCAGTGAGCCTTTAAATGAAAGTTTTAAACAGCTAAAGGAGCCTCTAGAAAAAAAGAGTTTAATTGCAACAAGTTATCAGAAACAAACAAACCAACAGATGCTTAATAAAAGTGGACAATTTCCAGTTAATACCTCACACACAGTGAAACTAGCTAGAAAAATACACAGTACACAAAATGCTATAAATAACAAATAAATAAAGAACAAAATAAACAAAAAACAGGATACTTAATGTTATATGTTGTAGCTCCGAGTTTCCTCAGTGTCCTTCCTTCTATCAGCTCAGTGTGAAATTTAGAGTTATAGTTACTGTTGTGTATATAATGTACTAAACATAGTTAGGCCACACTGTGGTACTCCTGCAGGTGTGGTAGGTACATCCCCCCAGTGGAAGAACCATCTTTTGCGAGTGAACTCTAGAGCCCTTTTCTTTCAAAATATATTTCACCATTTCTGTTCTTACTTGAAGTCAGAAATCTTTAGCAGGACCATAAATAAATGCTTGTGCAAGGTAAATGATGACTACAGTAAAACATTTAAACTGCTTGCATTCTTTGATTGAGATCCCCTCTCATTCTTTTCCATCTTCTTAATAATTTAAATCTCTTCTCTTTTCCTGTCTTCCACGATACTTCAGATGAACTGTTGGCTGTCATGTCCCGATAATTAAGAAAATTCACTCACTAAATCAAATGAAGGAACATAATTCACACTAATTGCCTTTGTTCTATGTTTATCTTATAACATAACAATGTAGAGCAGTCTTTTGCAGGATCCAAACTACTTTTTGGATGTCCTGTTCTAGATTTGTAAGGTAGATAAAAATAATCAGCAAACATAGCTATTATTTTCTTCCTCTCCTCCTTACCAGTCCAATCCCCTGGTAGAAGACCAACTTATTTCTGTGCTAAGGCATAGGGCCAGTGTTAGCATTTTGGGGGTCCCCAGCAAATGTCAGGGTGGGGTCCCCCTGGGCACATCTATTTTAATTACCACCTTGTCACTGCCACCCCTTGCAAGCAACCTTTTACTTCAGGCTGCAATACCACATTATGTTGGCCCATCTTGCAAAGGAGCAGTCACAGTTATTGGCATTTAATTGTATCAATGAGACATTACATTAGCTCCATGTACAGGGCTGGAGTTAAGTGAATTGGTGTCCTAGGCACTGCCTACTGTTTCATTCCCCCAGCACAGACGCGCGCGCACATGCGCACACACACACACACACACACACACACACACACACACACACACACACACACACACACACACACACACACACACACACACACACACACACACACACACACACACACACACACATCCTCCAGTGCTCCTCTGTTTTCCCCCTTCTTGGGCTCCACACGTCATACACATTACTTTTTTCTTCCTTTTCTCAGATTTTGCTTTAACTCTATCTTTTCTTAAGAAGCCATAACTTTGTATTTGATCTGAATGCCTTGAACAGAAATTATGATTAAAGAAATAAATTCATCGTTGCTTTTAGTAATGAGATATTTAATGGAATTGTGAAACCTATTACTTGACAAAACACTGTTACTATAACCAGAGATATGTTTGAATATTAAAGGCGATATAAATAAGAGTTATTATTACCCACCTGGTTTATTAAGTACACATGATTGCTGTACTAGCTTTTGCTGGTTTGACAGACATATTACAGAATATCAAGATAAGATAACTTGCTGTGGTTATGGCCCCCAGTGACCACAGGGTTTGCTGGCTCACCACTAATATCCAAAGGCAGCCACTTGTATATACTCGGGCTTCTAAGTATAAAGCAAACAATAGAATGGATAGGGGGCAACTCTGCCTAATCCTCCCTATAGTATATTTTATGAGAACATTAAAAGTGTAGGTAAGTAGGGTTTGAATTAATTTTCACTTAACTGTATGCTGAAGAAGAATATCTGAGTATCATTCATGTTCAGTGCTCTTCCTGTTTTCACAGTAAGGATGAGAGACAGCATGATGCTAGGCAGTTGAGCTATTAAAAGGATTCATTTTTCCTTAACGTAAACACCGTTGCTTTCCAGGCTGAGTTTCCTGTTGATAATATTGTAGGGTAAACTTTGCTTATGTTTGAAGTAAGTCTTGGGAACCCTTTGGGCTGCATAAGTATGTTATGTATACATGAATGGAATGGAATTTTTGAAAAAATCCATTCAGAGATATTCTTCCTGTTCTCTTTTTCTTATGGATGGTTTAGGTGCCCCTTCTGGGTTCATGGATACTTGAGACTCATGTAGATAGAAAGCATTACATTTTCATTTTATGGAATGCGCAGTCAAATCACTTGTATTTCAAGGGTGATCTAGTACATAGAGGATAATTAGAATTGCTAATAAATGATTTGTTATACTTCTTGGTGATGTAATTAGAGGCTCTAGATCACCTCAGGCTGAAGAAGATTGATATAAGTAATGCATAATGTAACAGAAAAAAGGTAAAGGGGTTGCACTAAGGATAATAATGGATCGTACTAACCAGAATGACTGAGGAGGTGAGGAAGTGTTTTTTTTTCCAGCAAACAGTTATTGGAGTCAACAGGCCAGGCAGTAGATTGCCTGTAATGTTTTTCTTTTCAACAAGTTGAAAAGAGAAGGACCCATACATACATTTCAGGAAAGAAAAGCTTAAACTATCTACAATAATATAGACTAAATGATATTCAGTGTTACAGGGAGGGCTAACCCCCATCCCCCCAGTTATGTGAAAATTGCCTGAATTTCATTGTTAGATGGATTTATTTGAAGTATTATGGTACATCAAATATATGATATTATGTTGTCCTATCTTGCCTCCATTCCTTGCTATTTGGGGGATGTTCTTCATCTCACATTGCTGCAGTCCTTACACTTGGGTAGTCCGCTGTCCTCGGTCGGCCCGAATATCAAAGTATAAGGCTGACGTCGGTCAAGGCGCATTTGACTGACATCAGGACGTCAGGGTACAAATGCGCATGACCGACGTCATATCCTCAGTCTTTTTTGCTGCATGGTCCGATGCAGAAGCAGCATTGCAAGTGCCGGTTGGCGTTCTGAGATTTTTCGATTTCGAAGTTTCAGACCGAGTTCAAAGTTGGCTAAGTACCCCATTGGGGAATATTTTAGTTTTTCTTGCCTCAGTGATTTACCGGATGTCAGAAAAAGTCAATAATTGCATTTCTTGTGGGAAACAGATACCGCATAGAGATTATCATACTTTGTGTTTTCCTTGCTTAGGGCCTGAGCACGACGTTGTTGGCTGTCGCTCTTGTGCTAGATTTAATAAACGCACTATAAAGAGGAGGTTGGATTGTGCAAGGTTAGTCTTTGGGAAGCGGTGCAATTACAAAATGCCGTCGGATGCTCCGACGCCCGCTTCAAGAAGCGCAAGGACAAAGCAGTTAAGCCTAGGCTGGAAGAACCGTCTGTACCGGACGCCGGTTCTTTAGAGGTGTCGGTGGAGGCGGTGGCTCCACCGGAGGTTTCTTTGTGTTCCCAGGGTGAGACTTTAGTATTGCAAGATGTGGCCTCTCAGGAGGCAAGTCAAGCTGAGGGGGCTTCTCAGGTTACTATTCTCCCCTCCCTTCCTAGGGTGGCTAGGCCCTCTCCTTCTGTTTCTAAGGCTTCTCCCAGGGGCAGGCCAGGTTTAGCTTCAGTTGGTGTTACCCCTAGCTCTTCAGGTACTGTGCCCAAGAAGCATATGCTTAAAATGGCAGAAGATTTGATTACTTTGATTAGGGGTTCTATGCCTCCTCCTGATAAGAGGCCTAGGGTGGAGCCTGACCTGGGCGCTTTTGAGCAGGCTTCAGATGTGTCAGAGTCTTCGGCTGAAGACTTGCAGGAGTACTCTCCTTATTCTGATTCTGATGTGGATGATTCTACTCCTTCTGCTTCTCCTCCTGAGGATTTTTCTTTTTCAGAAACTCTTCATTCCATGAGGGAGCATTTTAAGTGGGAAGGTCAGGACTTCTCTGATTCCAGGAAAAGGCTTAGGGAATTTTTGTTTTACCCCAGCATAGGCCTTTGGCTATACCTCCTGTTTTGGATGTAGTGGAAGATGTTTTACAGAGGCTTCTCTTAATCCTGATTCGTTGCCTCCTGCTCCTGTTAAGCCGGATAGGTATTACAGGGTGCCTGAAGCTCATAAGTATCTTTTAAGTGTCCTAGGGCAGACCCAGAAACTGTTAGCCAGGGGCCTAAAGGTGTTAAGGCTTCTGTTGTTAAGAATCCGGTTCCTGCAGACAAAGAGGCTAGGGCCTTGGATAGATGGGGAAAGAAAGTTTATACTTCTTCCACTCTTGCTATGAGGGCTTTGAATTGCCAGTTTCACATGTTGAAATACCAAAACTATCTCCTTTCACAATTAAAGTCTAAGGTTGATGCTCTGGCAGTAGGTATTGATTGTAAAGAGTTGCAAGATTTAGTACATGTTTCTGAACAGGTGGGTAAGCATTCTTTGCAATGTGGTTTTGATGCTGTACAGGCCTCGTCTAGGGTGGCTGCCACTGGGTCAGTTCTTCGCAGGCACGCCTGGCTAAGGGATCAAAATTTGTCTGAACATGTTAAAACAAGGATTTTAGATGCTCCTTTACAATCTGACGTGTTGTTTGGTCCTCCTGTTGAGGCAGTTTTAAAGAAAATGGAAGACAAAGCTAAGTCTATGCAGACTGTTAAAGATTTTTGCAGGTTCAGCCTCCAAAGTTTAGCAGAAATTGGCCTGCTAAAGGGTGGACGTATCCTTCTTATGATTCCCAGTCTAGGGGTAGATCTAGACGTGGTAGGGGCAGAGCTCAGGGCTCTTTCAGGCCTAGAACAGGAGTTCTCCTGCACAGTCTTCAGGTGAGGGCAGGGGTCAGTCCTTTCGTAAACAGACCCAATGACCTACCTTTTCAGCTGCCAGAGCCTTCTCGTCTGGCAGCACCTTTGGGAGGAAGGTTGGCACTTTTCAAAGAAAATTGGAATTTAATTACCCAAGACAAATGGGTATTGGATATCATACATCAAGGTTACAGGTTTTATTTCCATACCTTGCCTCCTTTCAGGGGCATGCCAGACGTTCCTCCTCAACAAAGAATAGAGGCTCACAAGCAAATTTCTCTGTTACTTCAACTAGGGGCCATACAGCCGGTCCCTATGCCAGAAGTGGGCCTAGGATTTTATTCTCGCCTGTTCCTAGTACCAAAGAAGGGGAACACGTGGAGACCAATTTTGGATCTATCTATCCTCAACACTTATCTGGACATTCCCAAGTTCAAAATGTTGACGTTACAACAGCTTTTGCCTCTGCTGGGCAAGGATCATTGGATGGTAACTTTGGATCTCAAGGAGGCTTACCTTCATGTTCCTATCAGACTAAGTTGCAGGAAGTATCTGCGTTTTCGAGCTGGGACTTTTCACTATCAGTTCTCTGCATTGCCCTTTGGCTTATCTACTGCGCCCAGAGTGTTCACAAAAGTTCTGGCTCCAGTGATAGCTTTCTTCAGGCTGAAAGGAATACAGATCTATCCTTATTTGGACGACTGCCTGATTCAGGCTCAAGGAAGAGAAGAGCTTCTTCGTCATTTGGAATATGTGATAGCAGTGCTAAGATGCCTAGGGTATTCTGTGAACGAAATAAAGTCCAGTCTAGTACCCTCTCAAGACATGTGCTTTCTGGGTGTGAGACTGAATACAGCATCCCAGATGGCCTTTTTAACCCCGGACAAACAAAAGAGTCTATCCCTTTACTTCCATCAGCTATCTCATCAGTCCGGGCTGACTGCAAGGACAATCCTTCAAGCCTTAGGGTTCATGGCATCTTGTATTCTGGTGCTTCCCAATGCCAAACTGCATATGAGGAAGCTACAATGGTATCTCAAAAATGTATGGACACAGCACTGCCAGGATCTAGACACTGTCATTCAAATAATACCTTGCATTCAAAAGGAATTTTTGTGGTGGGCTCAGGAATGTCACCTAAACAAGGGACTCTCTGTGACCCGGCCAGAGGCGAGTCAGATTTTAACGACAGATGCCTCAGACAAAGCTTGGGGAGCTCATCTAAATGGAAAGTGGATACAAGACAAGTGGCCTGCCAGACTACAACATCTACATATCAATCTAAAGGAGATGTTAGCAGTCCAGTTTGCATTAATAGCTTTCAAGGATTTACTTCTTCCAGGGCAGGTGTTGATTCTAACAGACAACACAACTGTCATGTGGTACATCAACAAGCAAGGGGAACGCATTCTTATCCTCTATGCAGGCAAGCAATGATTTTGTGGGAGACTGCTCTCAGTTTACAACTCAATCTTCAGGCAAGATTTCTGCCAGGAGCACAGAACTCCTTAGCAGATGTGTTGAGCAGACAATTATGGATCCCCACGAGTGGAAATTGGATCCTCATGTGTTTCAGAAATTGACAGTGTCATGGGGAACTCCAGACATAGATCTGTTCGCTTCTCCACTAAACCATCAGCTGCCAAAGTTTTGCACAAAAGGTTTCATCCCACAGCTTGGAAAGTGGATGCTCTTTCTTTCAATTGGAGCAATCTTCATGTGTATGCCTTTCCACCTCTGCCTCTCCTCCCAAAGGTACTTCTAAAGGTCAGACAGGACAAGCCAAGGATGATTTTAATAGCTCCAGATTGGCCTCGACAGCACTGGTACCCATTACTGAGAAGTCTGGTATGGAAGCCTCCATGGCCTTTGCCTTCGATTCCACACCTGTTGTCACAGGAGGACAGCCATTTGCTCAATGTCAAACTTCACTCTCTTCACCTAACAGCCTGGCATATTCTGTTTTGAACCATAGAGGGTCTCAACTTCCACAACAAGTTTTGAATGTGATTTTGGAAGCTAGAAGGCCTAGTACAAGGAAAGTGTACGCAGATAAATGGAAGAGATTTTTATTTTGGAGTGCAGCAAAAGATTTTGATGTTTCTGAGCCTAATTTGAGTGTGGCTCTTCAATATCTTACTGAGTTACTGGACAAAGGTTTGTCTTTCTCTTCTATTAAGGTTCATGCTGCAGCAATTTCGGCTCACTATGATTGTGACCCACCATTGTTTTCTCATCCATTGTTCAAGCAATTTCTTAGAGGGGCAAAGAATATAAGACCCCCGAAGAGCTCCTACTCCTGCTTGGGATCTCAATTTTGTGTTGGAGAAACTCACTCTACAACCTTTTGAGCCTGCAGCTACTTCTGAGTTGAAATATTTGTCATGGAAGACTGCTTTTTTGTTGGCAATTACCTCTGCAAGAAGGGTTTCTGAATTGCAGGCCCTTATGGCGGTTGAGCCTTTCTTGATTTTCCATAAGGATAGGGTATCATTACGTACTAATCCTTCCTTTATGCCTAAGGTGGTTTCTAGTGTGGCTTTAAACCAAACTATTCATTTGCCTACTTTTTATGCAAATCCCCAAAATAAAGGGGAAAAGATTTTGCACACTTTAGATGTACACAGGCAGTTGCGATATTATTTGGACAGAACTAAAGGGTTCAGGCAGTCTCAGCAGTTGTTTGTTTCTTTTGCTTTGAGTTCTCAGGGCAAGCCTGTGTCAAAACAAACTATTTCTAAGTGGATTGGGTTTTGCATTGCTTTCTGTTATTCCCATCATGGCAAGGAGATTCCAGCTGGGATTAGGCCTCATTCCACTAGGGCTACTGCCACTTCAACAGCTTTTGAGGGGAGTGGCAACCAAGGATATTTTGGAGGCAGCTACTTGGAGTTCAGTGCATACTTTCTCTAGGCATTATCACCTGCCGCTTTACTCTAAATCCAGGGCTGGTTTTGCCACTGCTGTTTTGCAGGGCATCTTGGCAGTTCCTGCTTCCTTGTAGTTAGCCATCCTCCCTTACCTCTGCTTTGGGATTCTACCCAAGTGTAAGGACTGCAGCAATGTGAGATGAAGAACATAGTACAGTTTTGTACCTACCATAAATGTAGATGTTCAAGATCCACATTGCTGCAGTCCAATTTACCTCCCTCCTTCCCTCTGTAGTTAGAGGTGGTTGTGTGGGTTGGGTTGTACATATTGTGTATTTTGTATATATTGTACATATAGTTAGTGCAAGGGTGGTGGGTTGGTTGTTTGCTGTCTTTTGGTTTTGACCTTTATTTTTAGGGTCTTCTGACATCTGGGGCAAGAAAAGACTGAGGATATGACGTCGGTCATGTGCATTTGTACCCTGACGTCCTGATGTCAGTCAAATGCGCCTTGACCGACGTCAGCCTTATACTTTGATATTCGGGCCGATCGAGGACAGCGGACTACCCAAGTGTAAGGACTGCAGCAATGTGGATCTTCGAACATCTACATTTATGGTAGGTACAAAACTGTACTTTGGAACTGATATTCGGTTCTGACTTGGCCTATACAAAAGCTCGAGGACTTCCACCGGCTCGTGGCTACACCCTATCCCATCATGCTCAGGGAAGATTACCCAGATCTCATTTGCTGCTAAACAAGATCGAGTGCTTCCATGCAGGCTCTGGCTAAGTGGAAACTTTTCTTCTTTGTTACTTACTAAAAATTGTCAAAATTGTTCCTTTTTGTTGTGGTTTAAACAGCTAAATAGCTGTTTAGGGTGTTCGCTCTACTGTTGCTTGTGCTTTTCTGGTGGCCGTCATTCTACCTCTAGGCCTGTTTGATTCTTTCCCTATCCCGGTTCCTAGGCTCGCTTTAGTTAGAGAGCTTGGACTAAATCCTTTCTGCTTTTGTTGGTAGCTCATTTAAGTTAGAGAGCTCCCCTCCCTTCTTCTTTCCCTGTGTTAATTAAGAGCAGTTCGTTAGAGAACTACTCCTTTCTTGCCCTGTACTGTAGTAAGCTGTAGTGTTATTATTGTATAGTAGTTCTAACCTTTTTCTGTATATATATATATAAAAAAAAATTATGTTGTTTTCCTAGTTGACTGTAGTTTTTGTTGTGTGTGTGTTAGGATGTCAAAAAATCCTAAGGAATCAAAACCTTTGGGTTTTATAAAATGCGACGAGTGCAATCAAAGGATGTCGTTAACTGAAGGACATACCAGCTGTGTGTACTGTTTGGGTGCTGTTCACCTACATGAGTCATGTCTTCAGTTCCAGGGTATTAATGGAAAGAAAGAATAAGTTGATTGTGAGAGGTCTTTTAAAAGTTCCATTTTCAGAGGCTTTAGAAGGGACTCAGAGCACCTCCAAAATGAGTCAAAAATCCCCGTCTTCTAGATTAGAGAAGTTGGGTAAGAGAGCATCTTAATCTGCTTCACATTCGGTGCCAACAAAAAAACTTGCCAAGTAATTATCTTCGGACCTGAAGGCTTTTGGCCCCGAGAAATCCCCCTCTTCAGCTCCTATTGTGATTTCAGAGCCAACAGAGTTTCAATTTCAGAGCCGGTCCCCTGTCTTAGAACTGGTCTCCCCAATTCTGAGATCTCCTTTGCTACAGCCAGTGAGGTCTCCGACCCTTTCCTCTTGATACTCCAGAAGCCTCTTAAACGACCATGTGGAGCGTGTAGTGAGGAGACTTTTATGGACGCCGGTGCTGGCCAAGATATTGTCGACTCCAACCCAGAGGAACTCGGAGCTGACTAAGACCACTTCTCTTCATCGATTCCTCCTCCGGCCTGTTCTGGGACTTCAGAGCTGGAGTGCCTGGACCTGACTGTAGTGGAATCGTCTGTGCCGAGACCTGTTCTGGGATCTTCGGGCACAACTGCTCCAACTTCCTCTGTTCCATCGGAATTTGAGGAGTCTAGGAGCCGATGTTCTCCCATCGGGTCCGTTGAGGAGAGTCAGATCGGACACCTGTCCGATCTAAATTTACCTCTCGGGGCTTCAGCTCAGGTGAGCTCGGCTCCTACATCAACCTCGGAGCCTTGGTTTGGGGGGTGGGGTTTTTGGTTCCTCAGAGCCAGGGGCTCCCTCGGATCAGGGCTGAGGGGCTTTTGAGCTGATGAGGAGAGTGCTGTCACCTCAGATGGCAACGCTCTCAGATCCATCCAAGTACTCTTCCCCCTAAAGCGCCAGTGTCTGGTTCAGTGCCATTACATCCACCCAGGCGTGGAGACACAAAGCCTCAGGATGCCTCATTGAGCAAAGTTATCTCTTCGAAATCTCTCCAGAGTATCCCTCTGAGGAGGTCACTCAGAAGAGATTATGCAAGAGGAAGCATTTATACTCCCCAGAGGAGTCCATTACTTCAGACACGGACCTTGATGAGTCAGAAGGTTCCCCACTCTCACCCTCTGAGGATGTCTCATTTGTAGACATCCTAGAGATCCTTAAACAGAGAGGTGGCTGGAAGCCTACCATCCCTTCTGAGGGATGAGTCTGTGTACCTGGAGGCTTTTGGATCTCGCCCTTTCACCTCTTGGGTGTCTCCACCTTTCGACCAGCTTATGAATGTAGTCAGTTGAAAGGCGTGGGTCTCTCCGGATTCAGTGGAACCTGTTCCTAGGAGGCCAAATAAGTTCATCACTACACCTTTGGAGAAATAATTCCTTAGTAAAGGTGTTCCGGTAGATGCTATGGTGGTGGCGGCAGCCACCATGAAGGAGTTGTCAAAGACATCCTCATCTCTCCATCCACCGAACAAGGGGTCTCGTATGATGGACAGATATGGAAAGCACATGTTTTCTTCAGCGTCTTTTGCTCTTAGGTCGCTGAACTACCTGACCCATTTCACTAGGCTTCAGAGGGATCTCCTGAAGGAGCTAGGAGATACCCCTCCAAGATTCTGTAGCTGCGGGAGTTTCGGATAAGGGTTCCTCCCAGGTCTCCACATTAAACTCTTTGGTGAACTCTTCATTGAGGCTCATTTCTTATACAGATGATGGAATAAGTAGGAAAGTGGGTACAAGAATTTCCTTAAGGAGACATTCCTGGATGTGCTTATGTGATTTTTGGAGAACCCTTTAAGTCTTCCTTTATTAACGCCCCTTTTGATGGCTCATCCTTGTTTGGGCCAAAAGTTAGAGACTCTAACCAGATGCGAGCAGGAAGAAAAGACTCTCTCTGCCATTAGAGTCCATTTCTCCCTACCTACCAGACCTTATCCTAAAGGTCAGAAGGGGGAAAATGTGGTTTCGCAAGCCCCAGAGAGCCTTTCTGGACACATGTGGTGATTCTTCCCCCAGGGGCAGAGGGGGAAATAACAATGGAAGATGCCAATCACGCAGCAGAGGGGGTCTGCAGAAACATGGTGACAGGGACTCCTTCCTTGGTAAGCCCTTTCAGCACTCCTGAGAGGAGGCCCATCTGTCTGTCTCTGGAGGCAGTCTGGGGTCGCTTATCATTGTACCCAAATGCCTGGCTAGAAATAAAAGACAAATGAGTACAAATGATCATATCCAGAGGCTGTTACATACCCTTTCCTCCTCCCTCTTCAAGGCAAAATCAGTCCCGGATGTTCCACCCAGTCAAAGGGATCATGCAACCTTGGATGTTCAAAAGTTGCTAGAAAAAAGAGTCATCCAAACTGTCCCCGCAGACCAAATTGGATTTGGAACTTACGCAAGGTTCATTTTAGCTGCAAAAAAGACAGGGGTCTGGAGGCCCATTCTGGATCTCAGCAGACTAAACAAGTCCATAAAGATTGGATGTACTCGATAGATCTCCAGGATGCGTACTACCACATAAAAATGAACAGGCGATTCAGGAGACTTCTGCGCTTTCGGCTGAGAGCCAATCACTTCCAGTTTCAAACTCTGCCCTTTGTTTCTCACTGCAGCCCCCAGAGTGTCCACCAAATGTATGGCAGTGATTGTGGCTCACTTGAGGTGTCTAGGATTCCGGATGTTTCCGTACTTAGATGACTGTCTCCTAACCACCAGCACCAAACATCTACTAACAAGAGTGAAAGACACCACTATTCATCTTTGCTCTCACCTAGGCATCATGATAAATTTTGAAAAATCTGCTCTGTTGCCATCACAGCATATTGTTTTTATAGGGGCAGACTTAGATACAAGACAAATGTTGGCCAAGCTTCCTCCAGAGAGGATTCAAACATTATGTCATCAAGTCAAAAACCTCTTGACCAAGAAAAAAGTGCAAGCAAGGATTGTTTTGACAGTTTTGGGTACCATGGCAGCAGCAAAAACCTTGATACCATTAGCACGTCTACACATGAGAATTCTTCAGTGGCTACTGTCCACCCAGTGGTCCATGCAGGAGCTGCCCATATCTCACAAAATTATCATCACAGAATCCTGCAAAAAAGATCTGCGCTGGTGGCTTGGCTCCACTCAGGTGACCTTAGGCCGACCATTCGTCTTTCCACAACCAGTAGCCACAGTAACCACAGACACTTCCCAGATAGGGTTGTGGGTGGGCATTATCTGGGAAAGACTGTCCAGGGTATTTGGCAGGATCACATTTTGACAGTGTGGAAACTAAAGATTTTCATGTGATGTTTTTCATCTGATCTTTCACCAGGATAGCATCAAGGTAGCATGTCATGTTGGGAATTTGCAATACGTGGTCTTCAGGAACACTGTTCCAAGAACAATCTACTAGAGTGGAATATTCTGTTGTGATTTTAATGGTCAAAACTTGCTTATATGATTCTTTTAGCTCCATTTCCAGTTATGCCAATCCCAAAAGGATCCCTGTAAAGCATTCCATACTTGTTAAGGATATAATGTGGTGTTGGATGCTGGGCAATGTGAACCACTGGGTTAGTTGCAATGTTGAAACCCCACAAATACGTATACCTTCTGGGTTGCTCTCTCCTGCAACATGAACTGTTTATATGAGACATTCTCTCTATCCCACCTTAGACAGTTTATTTATTTACTGACATTTGATTACTTGGAAAGTCCAACTGGGTAGGAGCCCATTTTCAGTGGCGGCACAGGGAGAAAAGCTACAAATTATTACAAAACATTTTAAGAGCAATAATTTTTCAGTCTTTAAAAATAATACAAGAAACAATTACGGATTAAATAATTATAACAAGTTAGACATAATGTAAAAACGTTGTTAGGAATAGATGCAATTATATGACAGGGATAGTTAGAGAAATTTGAGCCAGTTTATAGAGAAATTAAATTTAATTTAGTATAATACAGACAGGAATTGCAATGCAAAGTGAAAGAAAAGCAGGCTTTTGGCATATTTAGAGAGAAAGCCAGGGGAGAGAAATTGGTAGATGTAATGAAGTGAATGAAGAAGGGAGAGGAAAGAGATATAAGGTATGATGAATAGGTATTTGTTCACATTTAGGGATATAATTATCCTGGTGTTGAGCAAGAACAGGGCCAACTTTTAGGCTAGGAAGTCTTTCAGAATGGTTTTGAAGGATGGGAGGGAGGGTATTGACCTGAATGGATATAGAAAAGGAGTTCCAGACCTTAGCAACATGGTACGAGTACAGACAGTGTCTAGCAGATTTGATAGGTGTCTGGGCAGACAGGAGTTTATGGTCATTGAATCATAATGACCGCCTGAGAACATAGTTGTGTAGAATGTTGTTTATTGCTGGACAAGTGGATTGATTTGGATTTATAGGTGGTAAGAATCTGTGTATATGTTAGTTGATGGGGTAGTTCCAACCAATTTATGCTTTTTAGTGCTAAATAGTAGTGGAGTCTGTAAGGGGTATTTTCTTCAAATTTAGCAATTCTGTTATAGCATTGTTCAAGTTTTGATTTTTGCAATGTCTGAAGGTTAGTAAGGATGGGCGTGCCATAAAGAAGTTTGGAGAGAAGGTAAGTATTGGAGAGTGTAGCTTTAGTTGTGGCAGTGAGAACATTTTGGGGTCTATAAAGCATCCTTAGTTTTTGATGAGTTTTTCTTATGCTATTTTGTATATGCAGGTGGACTTTAAGATTATCGTCCACTACCAGTCCTAATAATTTGCTATGAGAAGTGACATCAGTAGTTGTATTATCAAGGGACAGGACTTTAAATTTTATTTATTCTTGGGAGAGGGATTTGGGGAAAAAGTAATACTTTGTTGTTTTCTGTTGTTGGGTTTTTTTAGGGCTGATCATGAGTTGTTAGTTACAAATCCCACATGTTTCAGTTGCTGTTAAAGCTTCCTGAGTAAATATGTGGAGGTGTGCCATGTTGTCAGATGTGCAAATAAGTGTGGAGTAATCTGCATACAGTATTAGAGAGGCCTGTTGTGTGTATGTGTAGAGGGTGTTGGTGAGAATATTAAAGAGGAGGGGACCAAGGATAGAGCCTTGTGGTACTCCGGTGGTGACTGAGAGGTATGGAGAGAGAGGGTACAGTGAGATTTTCCTGACTGATTCCTATTGGGTATGTAGTTTTTGAACCACAGAGAGTTAGCTGAGAGAGACTCAGTGAGGCTATTTAAAGTAGACGTTTTATGAGACAAACTGTGTTAGAGGCTTTAGACACATCTAGTAATAAGGAGGAGGCTAGTTTGCCACTCTCTAGCTTTATTGACAGTATCGACACCTTTCAACATCTATAACTCCAGTAATTATTTAAATCTGAGTGTATATAAATCTGGAAAGCTTTGTGGATTTACAGCTAGCATTTAAATTCTTGTTCAGCTTTGTTCTTGATGCCTTTCACTGTGTATATTTCAATGCTAAAATATTTTCCTACTAACAAATTAAAAATCATTTCTTCAGTGACTTTACTATGTTTATCTTGTGATGATTTATCAGTTAGGCCAACAGTTTGTCAGTCGTCCATTTCCATTCCATGCCATATAATTGTAAGTTATCATGTTTGCAAACATTTAACATCTGTGAATTATCATTATGTATCATTATTGTTATTTAACTTTTTAGGGTCAGTTTATCACCAGTATACATTTTTAGAGGAGTTCTGCTTTCTTCAGTGGAATATCTGAAGACAGTTACTTATAGTCAGTAAAGAAATAATAAATTCTGCAACTTTTGTGCCTCTTCTGTTCTCAGTTTCACCCAGATACCTTGAGGGTAAGCTATGTGGCTTTATATTAATCTGTGTCTCTGTCAGTATTGCCCAAGTCAATGTACATTAGATGGTTTCCATGAGTTTCTATGCATTTTATGTTATTGCCCTGCATTTTTCTACTGTCTTTCAATTTGAATACATACTAATATGACCGTTCTGTGGCATTTCTTAATTTTGTTTTCTTGAACCATCATTCACTGGTGTCATGCAACGTACCACAGCTGTGTCAATGGATTTAGTTAGGAATTTGGAATTTTATGCCAGCTTCCAGAATGTGTCCCCTCCACAAAAAGAGAAGCACTCCCAAAGTCTAGGCAGTCCATGTTTTTGGGCATTATACCTTTTCACTAGTAAAAAACTGAAATGGTAGGCTTAAAAAAGTTCTTTGAAATAGTTAGCCATTTTACAGAATATATAACCACAAGCCATGGCAAATACCCCATTTTTCAAAACCAATCAAATTGTAGCACATCTGATTGTCATGGTGAATGTGATTTATGCCTAGTTCCACCAATTGCCTGATTCTGCTTGCATTTACTTGTGATATCTCATTGATGGGCCACTCAGCCAGGGCTTGTTGCTACTTAAGTGGCATCAGTTGGAGCTGCTTTCATTGATACTACAATGCTTTATAACTTACCTAATATTGCTTTTTCCTTTGATTGCAGTGTTTCCCATCATCCCTGTCACTATTCTGTCTCCTTACTTCAGCTAGTCAACCTCAGAAGGGGCCATATTTTCCTAATCTGCAAATGCCTACAACCACGTAAACTTTATTTTATTATTTGGTTGTTCTACAAAATCTGTTTTGATATGCAGTTGGCAAACTGTTTTATGTTCTGTAGTCCTATCTCACTTTCATTATTACATATGGATTCGGAGCCGATCCTCGGCTCTGACTCGGCCTTTTTGCAAAGTCTTCTAGTTGGCTCATGGCTAGGTAGGTATCCTATAGTGCACCAGTACAATCCCCAGATCTCATTTGCTGTGTCGACGAGTTCAGATGTGCTTATTCTTGGCCGTGGCTCAGTTTAACACATTTTACTACTTTTGCTATTTTGTGCTATTTTCAGCTTAAATACAGAATTATGTAGCCTTTGCTAGTGCTGTTTCCTATCGTTAGAGTAGTTTAGTCATTTGCGGTACTTTTTTCCTCTATTTAGCTAATTATTGTCGAGAACTGGTTGGCCGTTGGCCTTGTTTTTCTCATTGGTATCCTGTGTGCCAGTTAGTTTCTTTTTCCAGGCGTTTTTGCCCTTAGTTGTTATTTATTGGACTAGTTAGTTCAGACATTGGTAGCTTAATATTTAGTGCTCAAGGCACATTTTGCACCCTATTAAACTTTCTGTGTGCAGTATTCTTTAGCGTCTGTTATTAGCTTAGCTATTAGTGTTTCTTAGTGTGCTATGTTGTTAGCTTAAGCTAGTTATTTGTGGAGTAATTTGCATAGTTATTTGTCAGATTTACCTTAGCTGACAAGGGTTCCTGATTTGTCAGCCCTTATCGCTTCTGAGGCATAGTTCTTTGTATAGAGGCTCTTCCTTGTGTGTGTGTGTGTGTGTTAGTAAATTTGATATTTCTGACCTTTCTGTCCTTCTTCTAGGTCCGTTTGATTTAGAGGACCTCGGTTTCTTCTTTCCTTTTCTACCCAGGGCTAGGCCCGTTTGAGTTAGAGGACCTAGTCCTCATGGTCGTATGATTGCTAGTGCGGTAAGGGCTAGGCCCGTTTAAGTTAGAGGACCTAGTCCTCTCTCTGTGTGTTTGGCTTGTGTCCTTTTGGCTGCATCTTTTGCTGTGTCTAAGGAGGTGAAAGATCATAAACCCTCAGGGTTTAAAAAGTGTGTGAAATGTTCGCAGAAGATGTCCATTACCGATGGCCACAGTAACTGTGTGTATTGGCTTGGGGCCATCAATCTACAAGAAACATGTTTGTTTTGTCACTTGTTCAGTGCCAGGGTATTACAGGAGAGAAAGAATAAACTGATACTTAAAGGTCTCCTTAAGCCCTCTTTTGAGGAAGACCTGACCAGTTTGTCTTCCTCATCTAAATCACATGGTTCCAAGAAGGAAAAGACTAAACCTTCTAAGAGGCATTCCCGACGCCATCTGGTGCATCGGAACCGCCTCCCAAAATTTCCAAATCAGACAAGTCTTCTTCCTCCTCTGCTCCACTGAGTTTGGAACCGATCGAGGACATAGCTACTATGGCTACAGTGTTGGCACCAGGCAGTTCGGAGCAGACCACTGATAGCAGACATTGGAGCTGGTCTAGAGATCCTTTGCCGGTCTCCCCTACATTAAGTTCCCCTATATTACAGAGATCTAGATCTCCCACACTATCTTCCACATCTTCCAGGAGCCTATCGGAAGAAGATGTGGAGAGAGTAGTGCTGAGACTCCTGAAGTCATCTACCTTACCAAAAATGCTGTTGGCTCTGACCCAGTCGGTTCCGGAGCCACTTGAGTCCATTTCCCCTTCTGTGATTCCTCCTCCGAGCAGTGCTGGGCTTTCGGAGCCAGACTGCTCGGTACCGCTGGTTGTGGAACCCTCGGTTCCAGCTACCCCTGACGTTGCCTCAGAGCCAAGTTCCACTCCAAAACCTTTGGTGCTGTCCGTGGTGTCTAGGAGCCAAAGCTCCCCAGTCGGCCCCGACAGGGACGCCTGGAACCGGACCTCTTCAGTTCCGAGTCCCCCTCTTGGCGCGTCGGCTAGGGTGAGCTTGGACCCTACATCGATCTCTGAGACGATGGCTCTGGAGCCGATGGCTTCCTCCTTCTCCTCAGAGCCGGGGAGGTCCTCGGAGCAGGAGAGGTCGGACTTCCAGATGATGAGGAGTGTGCTGTCCCAATCATCAGCTCCACCCAGGGGTACTAACACTCTCCCCCCTTGGGCACCAACGTCCGTCTCAGCACCTACTCCCTCTCTGGACAGCAGAGACCCGCAGCCTCAGGAGCCTCCGGCTGGTGGCCCCCACTCTTCTGAGACCTCCCTGGAATACCCTTCCAAGGAGCCCCCTCGGAAGAGGACATGCAAGAGGAAGCATGTAAAACTCCCAAGATGAGTCTCTTACTTTCGACACTGACCTAGAGGAGTCAGATGGGTTCCCCAAGTCGTCCTCTGATGATGTCACCTTTGTGGACATCTTAGAGATCCTCAAGCAGAGGTGCGGCTGGCCCACTGTTACCCCTTCTGATGAGGAGTCGATGTACCTGAAGGCTTTCGGGTCTCAACCTACAGCCTCTTGGGTGTCTCCACCCTTTGACGAACTTTTAGAGCTTGTTAGTCGAAAGGTGTGACATACTCCTGATACCATGGAGCCAGTCCCCCGGAGACCTAATAAATTTCTGTCAGCCCCCAAGGAGAAGGAATTTTTATCAAAGGGTGTTCCCGTAGATGCCATGGTGGGGGCAGCGGCCACTAAGAAGGAACTAGCAGAGACTTCATCTGTCCATCCACCTTACAAGGAGTCTCGAACGATGGACAGGTAGGGGAAGTGTATCTTTTCATCAGCAGCATTCACTCTCAGATCGCTGAACTACCTAACACACTTTACAAGGCTTCAGAGAGATCTCCTGAAGGAGTTAGAAGAGACACTATAAGGTACATCCACTGAAGGAGTCCCTGATAAGGTGTTTGCTCAGTTGTCCACCTTGAATTCCATTGTTATCTCTTCCATGAGGCTGATCTCTTATGCAGCCAGTAGAACGAGCAGGGCAGCGGATTCAGGAGTTTCCCTAAGGAGGCACTCCTGGATGCGCTTGTGTAATTTTGTGGAGCCATTCAAGTCTACTTTTACCAATGCCCCCTTTGATGGTTCTTCATTGTTTGGACCTAAGGTAAAAGACACACTCACCAAGTGCGAGCAAGAAGGGAAAACACTCTCTGCTGTGGGAGTACATTTTACCATCCCCTCTAGACCATATCCCAAGGGTCAGAGAGGTGGTAAAATGTGGTTCAAGAAGTCCCAGAGGTTTTTCCAGGATGCACAGGGTGACTCCTCCTTCAGAGGCAGAGGAGGAGGAGCAAATGGTAGATGTCACCCTAGTGGCAGGGGAGGACCGCAAAACCAGGGAGGCCGCAATTTGTTTTGAAGCTGGTCCTATCAGAGCTCCTGATGTGGGGCCCGACTGTGCTTCTCTGGAGCCGGTCAGGGGTCGCATTTCTTTATATCCGGAAGCTTGGCTAAGTATCACTCGAGACAGATGGGTACAAAGAATTAATCACCAGAGGTTACTCCATACCCTTTTCTCTTCCTCCTCATGTTCCCAAGAGGATCCCGGATGTTCCACCTAATCACAGGGATCAAGCAACTGTAGAAGTGAACAAGTTGCTCGCAAACAGAGTCATCCAAACCAACCCCCTAGAGCAAGTAGGATTCAGGACTTACTCCAGATTCTTTTTAGTGCCAAAATGTACAGGGGACTGGAGGCCCATCTTGGACCTCAGCAGACTAAATGAATCCATAAAGAAGGACAAGTTCCGGATGGTGACACTGCAGTCTATACTCCCTCTATTAGGGGAAAAACACTTGGATGTGCTCAATAGACCACCAAGATGCGTACTATCATATAAAAATGGACAGAGCGTCGAGGAGCCATCTACACTTCTGGCTGGGAGCCAGTCACTGCCAGTTTCGTGCTCTGCCCTTTGGTCTCACCACAACTCCCAGGGTGTTCACCAAGTGTATGGCAGTAGTGAGAGCTCACCTGAGACGTCTAGGATTCCAAGTGTTTCTGTATCTGGATGACTGGCTCCTGAGCGCCCCCATCAGGCATCTACTTCTTCAAACCAGAGACACCACTATTCAACTTTGTGCCCAGTTAGGGATTACTATAAATTGGGTAAAGTCTGCCTTATTGCCCTCTCAATTTGTGACTTTTATAGGCACAGAAATAGACACAGTAGCCATGTTGGCTCCTCTTCCAGCAGAAAAGGCACAGGATGTCGTACAACAAATTCACCATCTTTTCCCCCTCCGAAAAGTCATGACAAAGACTGTACTGAAACTTCTAGGGACCATGGCCTCCACCATATTACTAGTGCCTTTAGCCAGACTGCACATGCGGATTCTTCAATGGCTTCTATCGTCCCAGTGGTCCTTCCATCAACTGCCTCTATACCACCACATCCTGTTAACAGAGTCTTGCAAGAAGGACCTCCATTGGTGGATCCAACCCAACCAGTTAACGGCAGGCACCCCATTCCTCCCTCGCCACCCCAGTGCCACTGTGACCATGGATGTCTCACAGATAGGGTGGGGGGGCATTATCTAGGCAGGACTGTCCAAGGCACATGGCAAGATCATGAGGCCCACCTGCATATCAATGTCCTAGGGATGAGGGCAGTGCTCCTGGCATTGCAAGCACTCCACCACCTTCTTCCTCTTGGGACTGTTGCAATACAATCAGACAACATGTCAGTAGTATGGTATCTCAACAAACAAGGCGGAACTAGATCATACCCACTCTGTCAGGAGGCCATTCGGGTTTGGAAATGGGCGATATCTTCCCAGCGCTTTCTTGCGGCGATGCACATCCCAGGGACAACCAACGTGATAGCCGACAAACTCAGCCAGGCAATCTTGATGCCTCACTTGTGGTCTGTGAAACAGGAAGTAGCGGAACAGATTTTCCACAGATGGGGACAGCCTTGCTGCGAACATTTTGCCAGCCCGATCAACTCCAAATGCAGCAGCTATTTCTCCCTCATCCCCCCTCTGGGGAAGTCACCGAGAAGAAACGCACTTGTTCACGATTGGCCCCTGGGTCTCCTTTATGCTTTCCCACCCTTTCCTCTCATATCCAAGGTTATTCAGAAAGTGAAACTGTTGGGAAGCAAATTGATCCTCATCACTCCTTACTGGCCTCATCAGGTTTGGTTCCTCTTCCTCAGGCCTCACCTACTAGATGACCCATGGACTCTGGACCCAGTGCCAGATCTATTGACGCACATGTCAGGCTCTCTTTATCCCAGTCTCCACTCCCTGAGTTTGACAGCTTGGCTGCTCCTGTTCCATTCCTAGTCAGGCTTCATGATTTCTCTCCCTCTGTGACTCATATTCTTACATCTTCTCATAAACCCTCCATTAGAAAGTTATACACCAGCAAATGGAGAAGGTTTTCTATCTGGGCTGAGGAAAGGAATGTTGACCCTTATACTGCATCTTTTCCGGTGGTATTGGAATTCTTGTCTGAACTTTTTCACCAAGGTTCTGCTGCTGCCACAATTAGGGTTCAGTTGGCAGCAATTTCAAATTTCCATTTGGGTCAACAGAAGTCCAATCTGATGTCACACAGATTGTGTAAGACCTTCCTTAAAGGTGCTGCTTTGTTGAGACCTCCTTTTCAGGAACAGGTTGCTTTATGGGATTTGAACTTCGTTCTATCCAAATTAACGTCTCCACCCTTTGAGCCAGCTCATTTGTCTCCTTTGAAATTTCTGTCTCGGAAGACCTTGTTTCTGGTGGCAATCACATCTGCTAGACGAGTTTCAGAGTTAGAAGCACTATCTGTCAAACCCCCTTATTTGATTTTTTCACAAAGAGAAAGTATCTCTTCGTACTAATCCATCCTTTGTCCCCAAGGTGTGCTCCCATAACAACTTGAACCAAACTATAGAGCTTCCTGTGTTCTTCCCTAATCATTCCAACGCAGCAGAATACAGATTCCATCAGCTGGATGTTCACAGACAATTAAGGTTCTATTTACACCGGACCAAGGAATTCAGGAAGTCAGACCAGTTATTTGTTTCCTTCTTTGACTCCAGATTAGGTCTCCCAGTTTCTAAAGTGACCCTCTCTAATTGGATCTCCAGTTGTATATCTTATATTTATTCTACTGATGGTAAGCCTTTACCTTTCAAAATTAAGGCTCATTCCACGAGATCTCAGTCTGCTTCTGCAGCCTTTCAGGCCAGCATTCCAATTGATAATATCTGTGCAGCAGCAACATGGGCTATCCCTCACACATTTATTCCTCATTACAAATTGGATTTGACCTCTAGGGGTAGAGCATCTTTTGGTTCCACAGTATTCAGGAATATTTTTCCGTGAGCCACCCAAGAATAAGATGCTAGGGACGCTGTCCCGTATGTAATAATGAAGGCGAGATAGGACTACAGAACATAAAGAAGTTATGTACTCACCATAATGTTCCATGTTTGTAGTCCATCTCGCCCTTCATTCTTACGAACCCACCCTCCTTCCCCCTTCCTGGAATGATCTGGAGACAGAAAAATCTTTTTCTTAATATCTGGAGACCTTTTATTATTGTTGTTCTTTCTGGATAGTTTTTTTTTTTTCTTTGTCATTCTCTCTATAGCGAAGTCTTACATGAATGAAATTATTTCTAATTTGACTCAGATTTCGAAACATACTTCAAGAAGTGTGCATGAATATGCTGATACATTCTCGAGAAATGTTGCTTCTGTTGTATTAAGACAGTATGCTTGGTTACATAATCAGAACTTCTATGATTTAAAATCTGAAATTTTCAATGCACCATTAAGTTCTAAATTGGTGTTTGGGTCCTATGTTACCCAGATTCTCAAACACTGAGATGCTAGAGGAAAATTAATGTTTCGTGTATCCAACTTCTGCCCAAACAGGGTATCTTCCTTGAAGGGGGAGAACAAAAAAAAATCCCAGCTAAACAAAAGTCAGGAATCCAAAATTTTATTTTATTTTTATTATTTATTTGTTTTTGTTTACTGGGAAAGTTTATCTCCATTTGCTTACATTGCATTGTGCTATGTTCCAGTCAAACAGAGTAGTTACATTTCTATTTACATTTATATACAAGCAGTTGTTACACTTCTATTTACATTTATATACAAACAGTAGTTACATTTATACATACACATTCTAAGATTTTACAGAGGTAGAAGTTAACAAGAAAGCATGTGTGCAATTTAGTGGATTGTATAGGCAGCAGTTATGTATAAAAATGAATGTGAAGTTGTTCAATCTCGCCATTCATTCTTACACATGGGTCCGGAGCCTATCCTTCGGCTCTGAGTCGGCCGCTTTCACAAGCCCAAGGTTTTAGAGTAGCTCGAGGCCAAGTCCCTGTCCCATGATGCTCTTTGTCTCACCCCGGATCTAGTTTACCGCTGCAACAGATTGGAGGTCGAGAGAGAGCTCGGGCCAGTATTTCTAACTTTTCTTGGTTATTGGATACTTATCTTTAAAGTCCTTAATATAAATAGTGTATTTCTTGGCTAGTTAGCCTTAGGTTTTTGTTCAGACTCTGTCCTGGTTGTTTTTGATGATTTTCGTCTCTATAGAGTGTCTGCTCTTAGGCTTTCTTGGCCACATTTTAGTTTCTCCCCTATCCTGTTTATTAAAAGTTTAGAGTACTTTAGGTAACTTAGAGTTTATTGTTAAGAGTTTGACTATAGATAGCTGTTGTAGGCTTTAGCGTTTTTGCTGTGTGTTGTTAGTTATTCTTAATATTACATTTGGTCTATTTTTCTAGAGGGGTTTGTCTTTAGACAGTTGCATATCTATATATAATTCAATGACTGAGTTATATACTGTTTGCTTCTAAGATGGCTGATCATAAAGAGAAAAAAAAGCAAAAGTCTGGCTTTAAGAAATGCCCTAAGTGTGGGCAGAAAATGTCTATAACTGATCTGCATGTCAGTTGTGTGTACTGCTTGGGGGCAGTCCATCTTCAGGAGGACTGCTCCATCTGTCACTCCTTTAGTAGCAGAGTATTACTGCAGAGCAGAAGAAAATTGGTTGACAGGGGTTTGCTGAAACCAGATTTCCAGGATTCGTTGGATAAGGCTAACCAGACTTCAAAATCGTCGAAAGGGTTTGAAGTCGTCTAAAGCTTCTTTGGAGCCGAAGTCATCGACTCCAAGCCTTGCTGACAAGGTGCGGTCACTGGTTCTGCAGTCTTCTGAACCAAGCACTGAGCTGTGTTTCAGAGCCGGTTCCTGGTATTGGAGCCAGTCTCTGAAGCTTTGAAGTTGCCCATTTTGCAGTTGGTGGCTTCTTTGATACCTTCTGCTTGTTCATCGAGAACCCTCTCCGATGTGGATGTGGACCAAGTAGTACAGAGGCTTCTCGAGAATACAGCACTAGCCAAATTATTATCGGCTTCACCCCAACCGGTTTCGGAGCTGAAGACTGTTTTACCTGCTGTGTCTACTCCTCCTCCTCCTCCAAGCCAAGCCGGGCCTTCGGAGCCGGGGGAGGTGGAACTGATGATTGTGGAACCTTCGGAGCCGAGGCCTGTTCCAGTGCCATCAGTTCCATCAACTCATAGACTACTTTGGTGCCATTCGAGGAGTCTAGGAGCCAACACTCTCTGGTCAGCTCCGGGGGGTGAGAGTCGAACCGATGGGTCGGTTCCAACCCTTTCCCTCAGAGCTTCGGCATGGATGAGCTTGGCTCTTTCCTCTGGGTCGGAGCCCACTGTGTCGGCGCCGGGGAGGTTGCCATCTTCTTCGGAACCGGCTGCTTCCTCGCGTCGGAGCAGTGGCGCCTTTGATGCCATGAGGAGGGTTATGTCTTCCAAGACTCCTACGTCATCAGGGCCTTCCTCCTCCTCCCCTAAAGTACCACTTTCTACTTCTACATCACAGGTACCTGTAAAGCGTCAAGACCCAGAGCTGCAGATAGCCCCATTGGGTGACTCATGTCCTACTGAGACTTCACCAGAAGCTCCCACTGATGAAGTTCCTAGGAAGAAGCTTTGTAAGAGGAGGCATTTAGACTCCCCACAGGAGTCTATCACATCAGACACCAATTTAGAGGAGTCAGGGTCCCCACGGTCCCCCTTGAAGGATATCTCCTTTGCAGATATCCTTGAAGTCCTTAAGCAGAGGGGTGACTGGCAGTCCATTAACCCTACTGATGATCAGTCGCTGCTCCTGAAGGCCTTTGGGTCTCAACCCTTCACCTCCTGGATGACTCCACCCTTCGATGAACTAATGAAGTTGGTTGCTCGAAGGGCGTGGTAGTCTCCTGATACTGTGGAACCTGTCCCTTGAAGGCCCAACAAATTTATTACATCACCCCAAGACAAAATGTTCCATATCAAGGGAGTGCCGGTTGATGCCATGGTAGTGGCGGCGGCGGCCACCAAGAAAGAGATGTCTGAAACCTCTTCTACTGTCCATCCTCCTAATAGAGATTCCAGGACTATGGACAGGTATGGGAAATGCATCTTTAGTTCAGCGACTTTTGCTATGTGATCGCTCAACTATTTGACACATTTTACCTGTCTTCAAAGAGATCTCCTAAAAAAGCTTGGAGATACTCTACAGGGTAGTACAGCTGAAGGCGTTCCTGATAAGTTGACAGCCCAGCTCAATACCCTTAATTCCATAGTTAACTCGTCCATGCGGCTCATTTCTTATGCAGCCAATGGTTCGAGTCGGGCAGCGGGTTCAGCAATAGCTTTTCGGAGACATTCCTGGATGCGCTTATGCTCCATTGCGGAAACCTTCAAGTCTTCCTTCGTCAATGCCCCATTTGATAGCTTGTCCCTTTTCAGGCCTAAAGTCAAAGAGACCCTCACCAGGCGTGAGCTAGATGGAAAGACTATCTGCCATAGGAGTCCGTTTTTCCACCACTACTAGACCGTACCCCAAAGGGCAAAAGGGAGGAAAAATGTGGTTCCGGAAGTCCCAAGCAGCTTTTCAGAACACACCCCCCTCCAGGGGCAGAGGAGGGGGTAATAATGGAAGATGCCGCCCAGGCAGCAGAGTGGGTCCGCAAAACCAGGGCAATAGGGATCAGTTCTTTGGCAAGCCCTACCAGCGCTCATGAAAGGAGGCCCGACTGTCCTACTCTGGAGGCAGTCGGGGGTCGCTTGTCTTTGTATCCAGATGCCTGGCTAGAAATTACAAAAGATTCTTGGGTACAAAGAATTGTTACCAGAGGTTATGTCATTCCGTTCTCAGAACCCCCACCTGTACGAAGGAAAGTCCCAGACGTTCCACCCAGTCTCAGGGATCAAGCAGCCATAGAAATTCAAAGACTGCAGGAAAAGAGAGTCATCCAGCTCGTCCCAGCAAACCAGATAGGAGCCGGAACCTACTCCAGATTCTTTTTAGTTCCAAAGAAGACGGGACTGGAGGCCCATCTTGGACCTCAGCAGACTCTGATGCCTGGGCGGCATCTTCCATTATTACCCCCACCTCTGCCCCTGGAGTGGGGTGTGTTCTGAAAGAAGGAGAAGTTCCAGATAGCCACGCTTCAATTGATTCTTCCATTTCTAGGAACAGGCAATTGGATGTGCTCTATAGATCTCAAGGATGCGTACTATCACATCAAAATGGCCAGGCCATCCAGAGATCACTTGCGTTTCCGGCTGGGAGCCAGTCACTATCACTTCGGAGCACTGCCCTTTGGTCACATGACAGCCCCCAGAGTGTTTACCAAATGCATGGCAGTGGTTACGGTTCACCTGAGGCATCTAGGATTCCGAGTGTTTCCGTATCTGGATGACTGGCTCCTTAGGCATCAACTACTTCAATCCAGGGATCACACTCTCAGTCTGTGTTCTCAGTTAGGAATAACTATAAATTTCGACAAGTCTGCATTGTCACCATCGCAGCATATCCCCTTTATCGGAACAGACTTAGACACCACCACCGCCATGGTAAAATTGCCAATGGGCAGAATAGTCACCCTCTGACAACAGGTGTCAGATATTCTGCTGAGCAAAAAAGTACCAGCCTCTCAAGTGTTGAAACTACTAGGTACTATGGCAGCAACACTCCTAGCAGTTCCTCTGAGGCGTATGCACATGAGAATTCTTCAGTGGTTACTCTACACCCAGTGGTCTTACCAACAGCTTCTGATATCATTCTTGATAATCATTACAAATTCATGCAGAAAGGATCTTCAGTGGTGGCTGACCAGCCATCATGTAACAGTAGGTCGCCCATTTGTTCTTCCCCCTCCATCAGCCACAGTGACCCCGCACGCTTCTCTGATGGGGGGGGGGGCTTTTTCAGGGAAAAACAGCCCAAGGCACCTGGTCAGAGACAGAGTCACAGTTGCACATCAATGTCCTGGAGTTGAGAGTGGTACTTTTGGCGTTGCAGTATTTCCACGACTCTCTACCTCGGGAGACGATTGCGATCCAGACTGACAACATGTCTGTGGTCTGGTATATCAACAAGCAAAGGGGAACCAAATCTTACCCCTTATGTCGAGAGGCTCTGAGAGTTTGGCAGTGGGCTGTATCCACCAGGCAATGCACATCCTGGGGAAATCCAACGTGATCGCACACAAACTGAGCAGACCCATTCTGATGCCGCACGAGTGCTCCCTCAAAGACGAAGTTGCGGAGATGATTTTCCACAGATGGGGCCAGCCTTGCTGCGACCTGTTTGCATCCCCTATGAATGCCAAATGCAGAAGCTACGTTTCCCTGAATCCCCCACCAGGGGACAGCCCAAGGGATTCGCTCATACACAATTGGCCCCTGGGACTCCTATATGCCTTTCCACCAATTCCCCTGATTCCAAAATTCTTGCAGAAAGCCAAAGTCCTTGTGAGGACTGTAATTTTAATAGCCCCATTTAGGCCTCGGCAGATTTGGTTTCCCTTCCTTTGACTCTACCAACTAGAGGACCCTTGGATTCTGGACCCAGTTCCAGATCTACTGACACATTCGTCAGGGGCTCTTCATCCTTCTCTTCATTCCTTCAGATTGACAGCTTGGCTGCTCCAATTTCCATTTTAGCCAGGTCACACGATTTCTCCTCAGAGGTACAACATATCCTTGTATCCTCTCATAAAGCTTCCACCAGAAAGAGCGATTTGCTTTTTGGGCTTCGCAAAATAATATTGACCCATACTTCGCCCCAATTGCTAGCATTTTAGAATTCCTGATTAAGCTTTTTAATGAAGGTGCTGCAACTGCCACCATACAAGTTCATTTGGCTGCAATTTAAAATTTTCACCTCAGATCTGAAGGTTCTAATCTAATGTCTCACAGATTATGTAGGGCCTTCTTAAAAGGTACCATACATCTTAGACCGTCAGTTAGACAACCTTTTACTCCCTGGAATCTGAATTTTGTGTCATCCTCCTTTTGAGCCTGCATCATCCTGCCAATTAAAATTTCTCTCTCGAAAACTATCTTCTTGGTAGCCATTACTTCAGCACATAGAGTGTCCGAACTTCAGGCCCTATCTATCAAACCCCCATATTTGGTGTTTCACCTCTACAGGGTGTCACTCAGGACTAATTCCACAAACACTAGTAGAAGTCAGCAACCACGAAAAATAACACAGAAAAAACCAGTGCCATGCCAGTCAAGCGTTTATTGCGATCTGGTACTTCGGCTTTTCGCCTTCAAATGGATCACAAATTCAAGGTGCTGTTAACTACTTATTTATACACATCTTAATAAGTTAATCAGCACCAATTATTCAATCAGCTTTTACAAATCAGTTTAAAGTGCTCTAAAAAAGCCGAGGTACCAGATCGCAATAAACGCTTGACTGGCATGGCACTGGTTTTTTCTGTGTTATTTTTCGTGGTTGCTGACTTCTACTAGTGTTTGTGGAATTGGATGTGTTTTTTGGCCAGTATTTGCTTTGCCTGTCGTTATGCTGCTGAGTGGAGCTGTTAATTCAGCAGGTGCTTCCTGCTTTGCAGAAATTATCAGCGAGAGAGAAAAAAAGTTTTGCAGTTCCAATTTTGATGTTTGGAACATGGGTTCTAATAAACAGACTGACGATCGTTTTTGTACACTGGAGAGACTAATGAACAAGGAAATAGCCTTGTTCTTAGATACCTGCCTTTTGGACAAATATGTAGACCTGAATCTAACTCCTAGAGGTCTGCGCATTGAAAAATTACCTGCTGCTGAATTTATGGATGAAGAGCAGGATCTGCTCAATGAATGGAAAGCGGCGTCTCTTGAATGCACTAATAAATGGCTCCGCATACTAATCAAGCGGAACCAAAGAGCACATGAGAAGTTAAAAAAGGAAATTCTGCAACTACAGGATGAGGTGATGGCAGAACCTTGTTTTAAAGTGCAGTTTACTAAAATTACCGACAAAATCAGTAAACTAGAAACGGAGATTTTGTCACGTAAGAGAAACAAACTGATACGTGATATGAAGGACTATGAGAGCGGAATCCTATTCTCATGGCAACGCGATACTTCACGGAGCAGATCCAAGACCCGGAAAAGCCCGCGAAACCAACGGACACAGCGTAGCGTTTCAGCATCCTCAGGGGAGCGGGAGAAGATTCCTGGTAGAAATGTGACCTTTTCTAACTCTACCAATGGACAGGGTGATTTTGATAACATAAATGGCTCGTCCTCTAATATTACTGCTGCCGATTCTTTCTTTCAGACCAACAAATCCGGCCGGGGTAGAAACGGAAGAAAGGGCAGAAATCGGTTTAAGGAATGAGCCAGTAAGTTGTGTACATGATGACAGTTTAAGTGTGGTTAATCTATCTAATTTAATTATTAACCCAGTCATCAATTCATTGTTACTGAAAGGAAGTAAATTTGTACCAACGTTTTTTTCTTCATTAAGTGATATTTATTTTGATCTTAAAAAGTTTATTAGAAAATTGTATCTGAAAGTATTTTTCTATGATGGCAATAGCACTAATACCAATGAGATGTGTAATACTGATATTTTTAATACAACCAATGAAAGTATTGATAATGAATTAATGAATGTATCAATTTATGACTATGAAAATGCTGATTTTGATTTACTTGATGAAGACATATCTAACAACATTGAGGATGGTGAAATGTTTGTTACGGGCTATGGTAAACTCACTGTTCCACCCATAGCATCTGAGAGTACTTTTACACCAAATATAAAAGTGCCAGCAATTTCTACCTTTTTTAGAGTAGTGTTTAAGGAGGTTACAGTGTTAATGGAAAGTCTAAAATATTTGACCAAACATTATAATTTAAATAAGGATGAATGGATTGCATTAAAATATTTGAAAAAATTAAAACTGAGTTTATTTTCAAATGTGCAGATAAAGGTGGCAATTGGGTCATTTTGAATAAAATGACTATTGTAAAATGGTTTTGATTTGTTAAAAATCAAGATGAGTATAAACGTTTAATCAATGACCCAATTGTTGAATTTAATAGTGAACTCTTGGACCTTTTGGAAAGGGGAACGTCTTGGTTTTCTTAATCAGAATGATATAGGAAAGTTATATGTTAAAAACCTTTGACTCAATATTCTATGCATTACCTAAAGTGCATAAAATCTGACAATGCCACCTGGGAGACCGATAGTCTCAGGCAAAGGTTCATTTTGAGTAAGGTGAATATTTTTGGACTTCCATTTAAAAGTTATTTATCTAAAATTTCAGCTCACATCTGTAATACCCAGGATTTAATAGTGAAAATAAGTGGAATCAAATGGGATAACAGCTTTTATTGGGTAACTATAGATGTGAAGGCATTATACACTAACATCAAGAAAAGGTGGGGATTGGAAGCTGTTCAGAATATGTTGGGAGATGGTCCCAGAACGTCTTTTTGGATACTATTATTAGAATTCTGTCTCTCCCATAATTATTTTCGTTTCAAGAAGGACTTCTTTCTTCAGATTAAAGGGACGGCTATGGAGGCTGCTTTTGCACCCTCATATGCCATACTTTATATGGATTTTTTTGAAAAATTATACATCTATACAACTTCCTTCTATCAAAGAAATGTAATATTTTACAAACGGTATATTGATGATTTGATACTTATATGTAGTGGTGAGACCATTGAATTTTTAGAATTCATCGAGGAATTAAATAATAATGATCATGGTTTAAAATTTTCCTATGAAATGGACAGGGATAGGGTTAATTTTATTGATATAACCATATATCATGAAGATGATAGAATAGGATACAAACCTTATAGGAAGGAAACCTTGGTGAATATGTTCCTACATGCAGATAGTATGCACCTGGAACATCTGATCCGGTCCCTTCCCTTTGGTGAATTTCAAAGAATTTTCAATCATACCAGTAATGTAAATGATAGATATTTTGAATTAAATAAAGTTGAATCTAGACTATTTAGAAGAGGCTATAGAAGTGACCATTTGTTAATTTCTAAAAATAAAGTTTTGGGAATTTTAGATCACTCTTACTCTGGAGATCAAGACCATTTGAGACAGGAGAGACATAGTGTATCTACTAGAGGCATAAGAGCTAATACTACACTTAGGGGAAGAAGTACTGATAATATGGGGACTAGTGAATCTAATCTATTTTTTGTAACTAGATATTCTCCACTTTCTAATGAAGTAAGCAATATTATAAGAAAATATTGGTATTTGATCTGTGAAGACGAAAATATAGGGTCAATTTTTCCCAAACATATTGTTTTCTCATTTAAAAGGGGTAAAAATTTAAAGGAATTATTAAATTACAATTTCTGTGGCAAAGAGAATGTGGATATTATTGAGAGTACTGTAGGCACTTTTCCTTGTGGACAGTGTAGTGTTTGTAGCAGAGTTAATAATGTAACCAATATTAATGGTGTATCTTTTAAAGCTAGGTATTCTTTCAGTTGTAAATCTACGGGAGTGGTATATTCATTGGGTTGTTCCTGCCCTAATATGTGGTACATAGGTCAGACTAAGAGGATGGTTCGTGTTCGAGTTTTGGAACATGTAAAAGATATTAGGAATAAAAATTAATATAGCCCTGTGGCTAAACATTTTTTGGATAAACATAAAGGTGATGCCAGTAGTTTAAAATTTTGTGTATTGGGCCAACCCTTTAACTATGAAAATGGGGGATCTATTGTTCCAAAATTACTTGAACTAGAGACCAGGTTAATTTTAAAATTTAATACACTAAAACCACATGGACTTAACTTAGAGTTAAGTATTTAATATTTAATTTTTATTTTTTTATATCCACTCTCATATGAATGTACACATTTATTTTGATATATTTATGTTGCTTTGTCTTCTTAGATTATTTATCAGCTGATAACAATGAATTAGTCTGGATGTTTAATTTTCTTTTCTATACATGGTTATATACTTGTGTAGATAGATAGAGGTTTTGTTTTTTTCTTTTTTTCTTTTGGTCATTATTTAATTTAATCCATTTGAATTTCTCTCTTTAACATATATTTATAGTTATATTATTTAATTACAGAATGTTTATATATGAAATTCATGAATTATATAATAATATGAATGATTGAATGCTGATATTCTGCTTTTAATGATTATGAGCTATGTTTCATAAGACTAAAAAAATGCTAGAGCACTTTAAACTGATTTGTAAAAGCTGATTGAATAATTGGTGCTGATTAACTTATTAAGATGTGTATAAATAAGTAGTTAACAGCACCTTGAATTTGTGATCCATTTGAAGGTGAAAAGCCGAGGTACCAGATCGCAATAAACGCTTGACTGGCATGGCACTGGTTTTTTCTGTGTCACTCAGGACTAACCCTTCCTTCCTTCCTTCCAAAGGTATGTTCGGAAGCTAACCTGAATCAAACTATTGAACTCCCAACTTTCTTCAGTAACCATTCTAACAAGTTGGAGTATACGTTGCATAAACTTGATGTTCACAGGCAATTAAGATTCTATTTAGACAGAACAAAAGAATTTAGAAAATCAGAACAACTCTCTGTTTCTAATGGTTAACTGATTGCATAAAATTCACATATTCCTCAGTGAATCAACCAATAGGACATATTGTGAAAGTGCATTCCACTAGAGCTGTTTCTACTTCCTCAGCTTATGCGGCTAGGGTGCCTTTGGACACTATATGTGCAGCTGCCACTTGGTCTAAGCCTCATACCTTCATCACGCATTACAAAGTAGATAGGGCCTCCAGGGACAGGTCTTCCTTTGGTTACACGGTCCTCAGGAATATACTCCCGTGAGCCTCCCAGGATGAAGGGTGCTGGGACGCTACCCATGTGTAAGAATGAACGGCGAGATTGAACAACTTCACATAAAGAAGTTATGTACTTACCATAATGTTCCATGTGAGTTGTTCATCTCGCCTTCATTCTTACATTCCCACCCTCCTTCCCCCTCCAGGCTTCTCGAAGAACGAGTAAGGCTTTGCAGTCTGGTGGGTCTTGTTCTAGGATTTCTTACTCCGGCTGGAGTACTGTTTATGTGTTATCATGTTATACATGTTGGGATCAGCAAACTAGATCTGAGGTGAGACAGAGAGCATCATGAGATAGTCTATAGCTACTCTAAAACCTTAAGCTTGTGAAAGCTGCCGTCTCGGAGCCGAAGGATCAGCTCTGGACCCATGTGTAAGAATGAAGGCGAGATGAACAACTCACATGGAACATTATGGTAAGTACGTAACTTCTTTTTTTGTCATTTCAGTAACAGGTTGGGAATATTATGTGTAAGGAGAGTATTTGGATAATATTGTACAGTGAAAAAGTTTTAATGCTGTGATGAGCATGTACAGGACCTGGACTGGATAAGATGTTGTTTAAGCAGTGGTTAAAACTACTGTGTTCGTCGGAGAGTTTTATTTGCATGGGGATACTATTCCAGAGTTTAGCAATGCATTGGGAATAGAGTGAGTCTCCTGCAAGAATATTTGACTTATTTGTAAGTAAAAAAAATGTGTTACTAGAATGAAGGTCCCTTGCAGGACAGTAGGGTAGTAAGAAGCTTTGTAGTGCAGGGCATTTTTCTTAATGATGAATGAGTGTGTGTATGCTGTAGTCATTTGTGCAGTCCAAGCCAGTTTAATTGCTTTAAGCTAAGACAATGGTGGTTCCTATGATGGAGACTGTTGAGAAATGTAGCTATTTTATTGTAGCAGGAGGCACGTTTCTTTCTTTGAGTATTGTTTATGTTTGTTAGGGTAGGAGCGGCATATAAGAAGCTGGTGGCTATAATTTTACTTGTAGAATCTGCAAGGAATGCATTGATTCTATAAAGGGACCCTAGTTTCTGATGTGTAGATTTTGTGGTGTGCAGTATATGGTGGTCATATTTGAGATTGTCATCTATTATAATGGAAAGAAATTTACTGTGAGTTACAGTTTCATTGACAATATTATTTGTTGACTTTATGGTAAAAGATTGCTTTTGATTTTGGTGACTTTTTGAGGTGAAAAGCATTAACTTAGTTTTCTTGGGGTTAAGTAGGAGGTTTGATTCTTTGAGCCAGGTTTCTATAGAAGAGAAAGATTTTTGGGTAATGTCTTGGAGCTTATTTATTGTTGAGGCTTCACACATTAATGTTAAATCATCTGCATACTGAACTAAACTAGCATAATAAGTGGAGATGTGGAGTTCATTAATGAATATATTAAATAGTAGACCCAGGATAGAGCCCTGAGGGACACTTGTAGTAACTGGATGAAAAGATGAGTAGGTTTATTGCCTTCCAGATAGGTAGCTAAGGAACCACAACAAGGAGTACTGTGAAAGTCGTATTGATGAGAATCAAACTAGCAGTTGTTGGTACGAGACAGTATCAAATCCCTTTGACAAGTGTAAGAACATCCAAAAATAAACACACCAAGAAGCGACAACACAGCAGATAAAAATCAGCATTTTATTGCAAGAACATAAACACTTTCATGTAGAACAGCTATGCTTCTTCAAAGATAACACAACTCTATTGCACTAATACATTTATATTCTAAAATAGCAAATCACATATTGAGACTGATCAACTCTCCATAAATTAAAGTATTAGCTGCCATAGAAACCAGCAAAAATGCCTAAAGCCTTACTATAATGCAGCTCATGCCTAGCCTCTGTCAATGAAAGCCATTCCATAATAATAAAACATGTCATCAGTTCCAAAAATGTTCTTGTGAATTCAAATTTAGCATAAACATATAAAACTTTTGCATCACTTTAATCAACACATTAAAAAATTATTTAAAATAATATCCTACCTGTCGCTCCATGCCCCCTTGACCATAAAACCAAAAGGCAACACCATGCACAATCATGCGAGAAAGAATTCCAACATGAAGGTACATCATTGCCTGGCTACAGAGAAGTGGACCGGAGCAACTAAAGTGAGATGCAATAAAACATAAATGTATCTTAAAAATATAACATAAACCATAAAAATAAAGCTTTAAATTGCTATGCAAGAAATGCTTAATACAAAAGCACATCACACTCTAATAAAACATTAATAAGATTGTGAAGTCAAAAAGTATTCCTTAGTAAAGAAGAAACCATCCCTCTGTTCTAAAACAGGTGCACATATAAATCATTATTTGGCACACAACGCCCAATCTGAAGGAATATATGAATATGGAGACACTTATCAAGATCAATGAAAAAGGTTCCTTTTAGAAATGGTTTTAAAGAAAGAAGTCGCTTCATTTAAACCATAGAATTTGTCTGCTTGTAGGATGACAATCCATCTCTGCTCAGCCTTCTTCTTAATATTCGTAATATCCCCAACCTGATATTATCATTTATAATTTGTAGAGTCAAAAAAAACAAAACTCTGTTTTTTACCCAGCTGCATCACGTGTTTAGCTAAAGAACTTTTTTCATCTCCTATACTAATGTAATATACATGTTCTTTATTCTCTCTCTCAGTGCCCTATTGGTTTTACCAACATAAAACCTAGGGCATTGACCACACTGTGCCAAGTATACCACAACACAAGTAGAACAATCAGCATAATTATGAAAAACATATTTACTATTAGTTGTGGGATGTATAAATACATTATCATTAAGTATATATTTACAGAGATTGCAATGTCTACAACTAAAGGTACCCTTCTTTGCAGTTATAGCATTTTTCAGTCCACTAGTTTTGTTACAGACACGTCTCTTAATAGACTTCATATTCTTATATGTAATTTTTGGTCTAGATCCTACTATCTTACACATTTCTTCATCAACCATTAAAATGGGTGTGTATTATAAAATCGAAACTTTAGGTAGTTAAATACCTAAAGCTCGATCAGCAAATATCGAAAGCTAAAAAAACATGAATGGCCAGTTCTGCAAATTTTTTGCCAGGGAAAAAATTTGCTGGCCATTATGCGGAATTTACCCTTTTGTCCAAGTATATTTAATTAGGGGGAATGTAGGGGGCACAACCTCCTCACATCGTGGGGGGCAAAGCCCCCACCTTGATTTGGGTGTAAAATTTTTTTTTTTATATGGCCAAGCAAATTCTTTCCCTGTGTGGAAGTGGCTGTTCGTGGTTTTTAGCTTTCGATATTTACAGATCGAGCTTTAGGTATTCGACTACCTGCAGTTTTGATCTTATAATATAGACCCCATTAAAATATGCCAATTTTTCTGTATTCTATCCAGTACCTTGTTATTGTCAGATGTGAAGGGCAAACAAAGCCTACAATCTTTAGATTTTAATCCATGTGGAACTTTTTAGTTTCAGTATTCTTAGAAAAAAAGGCTTCCCTTTTACTGACCTCTCCGTTTTAGCGAGACTCAAATTTAAATCACACTCTGCCTCAGTGTACCCCCTATTAAGGAAGTCTCTTTTCAGTTGCCCTGTCACATCTGTTAAAGTTACATCACTGATTAATCTCAATAACTGAAGAGCCTGTCCTAAATACATATGCAGGATGCATCCTATTCCTCTCTAACAGACTATTTTTCTTACAACTCTTTCTAAAAATCTGTGTTTTTAACAAATTGTTCTCACATACCAATCTCATATCTAAAAAATCCATTGCATCATACGATGTGTGAAGTTTGAACTTCAAAAAGGATGTAGTACTATGTAAATAATTAACATATTCCTGTAACTCGGTCAGGGAACCTCGTCATAAAATAAATATATCATCCACAAACCTTTTATAACACAAAATATGCTTGCTGTGCTCTTCTCGAAAAAGGGCTGATGTTTTCTCCCATTGTGCCATTACAATGTTGGCCTAAGAGTTAGCACAAGGGGTGCCCATAGCACATACCCCAGAACATTGTACATAACATCGTATGATGCATGTTGCAAAAAAGAGTAAAATCCCATGATTGGAGGAACTCCCTGGTCAGCCTCAGTAAGAAGCTGAGATCCCTCATAAAAGCCTCCAAAGCTAGTTACGAAAACAAAATCGTCACTGATTCTAAAGACAACCACAAAGCATTCTATAGCTATGTCAAGAATCTTAATGGCATCACCCAGATCTGCTCTGAGTTACAGCACAATAGCACTAAATATACAGAACCAACTGATATTGCCAACATCCTAGCAGATAGGTTCAATGCTAACTTTACCCCCCTCTCACCCCCTAAAGGGCCCATCTCTATACCAGAAGAATGCAAAGTTCCTGTAATCACAAATGCACAGGTAAAAACCACACTTTCCAAAGCCAAGAACACAGCATCAGTGAGACCTGACAACATCCCAGGCTGTGCTCTACACGGACTACAGAACGAACAGGCACCCCACCTAAGTGCCATGTTCAATCATAGCCTCACCTCAGGCTTTGTGCCCACTGAATGGCGCACAGGGATGGTTATCCCACTCCACAAAGGGGGATCCACCATGGACCCCGGAAACTACCACCCCATTAACCTGACGAATCTGGTCTGCAAGGCCATGGAACGTATCATTATGGAACTTATAAACAAAGAGATTGGTAATCTCGAAACTCTGGAGCCCACCCAGTTCAGGTTTGTAAAAGGCTGATCATGTCTCCTAAACCTGATAGACTTCTTTGAAGCAGTCACCAAAGCCGTAGACGAGGGTAAGGTGGTGCACACAGCCTATCTAGATCTCGCCAAGGCTTTTGACACCATCCCCCACTCTGGAATTATAGATAAACTTACTAAACTAGGTGTAAATCCCTTGTCACAAGATGGGTTGCCAACTGGCTCACTGACCGAACCCACACTGTGAAAGTAGCAGACTCCAAATCCAATGTCAGACTAATGACAAGTGAAGTACCACAAGGTTCAGTCCTGGGTCCTCTCCTGTTTGGTATCTACTTCTCTGAAGTATAGGCTAACACAGAAGGTCTTTGGCTAACGAAGTTCGCAGATGACTGCAAACTAGGAGCAGCCATAATCGAAACTCCTAACGATGTGGACATCCTACAAAAGGGCCTCACTGAGACAGATGCCTGGTGTCAAAGCCATGGCCTCAAGCTCAATGCCAAAAAGCGCATTGTCATCCCCTTTGGTAAAAACTCATGAACTACCACATAGGCGGTAGTAAACTTAACACCGAAAGTGTGATAAGAGACCTTGGGACACAGGTGGACAGTAGTCTCTCCTTTGATAAGCACACTCGTTAGACCCATTATAGAATACAACGTCTATTTTGGTATGTACCTCACAAGACATCTACAACAACTGGAAAGGCTGCAGAAATACCTCACAAAGAGGATTACCGGCCTCAAACAGATGCCCTATGCAGACAGTCTCAAAAATCTCCAGCTTTACTCTGTCGCATATCGCCTACTCAGAGACGATCTCTGCCTAACATACAAAGCTATGTCAAACCCAGAGCTGTTGGACATGCTCCACCTAAAGAAATCCCAATCCCTCCGAGCTACACACTCTGGGGACTTAAATCTTGTCACCACAATAAACAGAACATGCTGGAGGGATAGATCCCTGTCCCAGAGACTTCCCATACTCTGGAACAAACTACCTATCTATATCAAACAAAGCTCTTCATTAGGACTCTCCAAGAAAACTCTTGATGATTGGAAGGGAAATAGGAAATTTACCCCGGGGATTACTTCTGTATCTCTGCTCGACAGTGGCACAGGAAATAATTTTCCTGGGTGACGAAAAGCTAGGGTACCTTTTTGGCTAGGCTTATATAGGCCCTAGGGCCAATAGCCTAGTACCTACCTATGAACATTTAGACCCAAAGGTTGAAAACATTATTATTCAAAACTAATTCCATAAGTAAATAAAGTGTTTGTATAGAATTGTAGGAGTATTCACTGTTCTGCTTTAAAATTTCTCTCATCAAATCTATGCCTTTATCATTAAGAATACAAGTGAAAAATGAACACACATCAAACGTTAAAAAATATCTCTTCCAAGAAGAGGGGTAGATTTTAAAACCTGAAACCAACATGTTAAAAAATCTTTGGTGTCAGCTAAAAGAGTGGAAACCTTATTCAGTAGTGGATGTAAAATCTTCTCCAAGTATATGGACATCGGCTCACTGAGCTATCCCTGACCCAAAACTATAGGCCTAAGAGGGGGATTCTCAAGAGATTTATGTATTTTAGGTAAGCCTTTGATCACTGGAATAAGTGATGTATCCACAATGAAATAGTCATATAAATCCTTACTTATACATCTACTAAGAAAACGGTCAAGAAGTTTGTCATAAACATTTTTTATTATATTCTTAATCTCTCTTATTAGTAATTTCAACATATATTAAGGAATCTGACAGTAATTCCTGCGTAGCATTAATATATTCTTTATGATCCAGAACAGCAGCAGCTCCACCTTTATCAGCTTGACATATAGTAATGCAGTCATTATTTTCAAGCTCTCTTAGGGCCATATGTTCCCTTCTAGGTGAATTATAAAATTTTTTGTCCTTACTATGATTAGTATACATCTCAAATAGGTCAAACTCACGTCCTCAGGAAAGCTTCTACCTGAGGATGTAAACAGGGTACATAAAAACTAGGTTTCTTAAAAATATTGTTGTCAACATTCCTAGATGGAAATAAAATGTTTATCCTAATATTTCTACAAAAATTTTCAAATCCACCACCATATCACAGAGATTACTAGGTGTGGCTGGTACATAAGAAAGACAGACCCTTTCATAAAACATTAAGTTGATCATCTGTCAAAACATAAATATATAAATTAAAAACTAAGTCTTCTGTTGTGGCCAAAAATTCTTCACAGATGGAATCACATTCCGCTCTCTCAAGAACTTCCGACGCTAACTTCCTCGACTAAGTGATCACTGGTGCTCCTTTCAATCTCTGATGGAAAAAGGCAGACCCGGAAAAGTCTGCATAAATAACACTGGTGTTCATTTGAGAATCAATCTTCGGTCTTACAACAACCTCATGCAGAGTAGCAGCAGATACGTATATCAGTTATAGAAAGTACTGATGGTAACACCTGAGAATCAGGAATAGTAAATGAACTAGATCTCAAGTCATTGTTATTTTCTTATTCTCAGCAGATGAACGGTCAGTCCCACTGTTAATACCTTGGTTATGAACTGTGTCTTTATTCCCAGTTTGGTGATGGTGTTTAAATCTGGGCCAGGAAAACAGATTGCCGGCCCTAAAATTATTCATCTCACTTTCTAATTTTAATCTCTTCTGTTGTTGCAGCCTATGTTCATAAAGAGACGTATGAATAACAACTTCATCAATCACTTTACTCACTGCTATTGGAGGAAAAAATTCATTCAGTTGTTTCCTGAACGAATTCAACTCACAAATCATTTTTTCCTCAATAGGTTTAAAATAGTCAGTCAATAAATGTATATACCCAAAACTAGTGGCTCTTCCTCTGTATGTTCATTTTAGGAAATTGTTGCTTACTACAAATGCTTTCACCTATGTTTTTCTGTATTTTACTATAATTGTACTGTTCTCATCATCATCTTCTTTCGGCTGTTCCCGTTAGGGGTCGCCACAGCGGATCACCTGTTTCCATTTCTTCCTGTCCTCTGCATCTTGCTCTGTCACACCAACCACCTGCATGTCCTCTCTCACCACATCCATAAACCTTATCTTAGGCCTTCCTCTTTTCCTGTTACCTGGTAGCTTCATCCTTAGCATCTTTTTCCCAATATACTCAGCATCCCTCCTCAGCACATGTCCAAACCAACGTAATCTTGCCTCTCTGGCTTTGTCTCCAAACCTTCCAACCTGGGCTGACCCTCTAATATACTTATTCCTAATCCTGTCCACCCTAGTCACACCCAGTGCAAATCTTAACATCTTTAACTCTGCCACATCCAGCTCAAACTCCTGCCTTTTTGTCAATGCCACTGTCTCCAACCCATGTAACATAGCTGGTCTCACTACCCTCTTGTAGACCTTCCCTTTCACTCTTACAGGTACTCGTCTGTCACAAATCACTCCTGACACTCTTCTCCACCCACTCCATTCTGCCTGTACTCTCTTCTTCACCTCTCTTCCACACTCACCGTTACTGTGAACTGTTGACCCCAAGTATTTAAACTCATCCACCTTCGCCAGCTCTACTCCTTGCATCCTCACCATTCCTCTATCCTCCCTCTCATTCACACACATATATTCTGTCTTAGTCCTGCTGACCTTCATTCCTCTTCTCTCTAGAGCATATCTCCATCTCTCCAGGGTCTCCTCCACCTGTTCCCTACTCTCACTACAGATCACAATGTCATCTGCAAACATCATAGTCCACGGGGACTCCTGTCTGATCTCGTCTGTCAACCTGTCCATCACCATTGCAAATAAGAAAGGGCTCAGAGCAGATCCTTGATGTAACCCCACCTCCACCTTAAATGCATCTGTCACTCCCACAGCAGACCTCACCGCTGTCACGCAACCCTAGTACATATCCTGTACCATTCTTACATACTTCTCTGACACTCCTGACTTTCTCATACAATACCACAACTCCTCTCTAGGCACCCTGTCATATGCTTTCTCTAAGTCTACAAAAACACAATGCAACTCCTTCTGACATTCTCTGTACTTCTCCATCAACACTCTCAGAGCAAACATCGCATCTGTAATGCTCTTTTCTGGCATGAAACCATACTATTTACTTGTAAATAATTTAATTGTGCTGTTCACGACTAATCTTTGTAATTTGCCATGAAACTGTATGCAACCAATCCTCCTTTGTAATTTATGCCCCCCCATGGGCCTGTGCTGAAAATGGGCTAACCACCCAGTCGGACTATCCCGGTAAACAAACAAACAAACATAAATAAATATTTAGATTCTGCCATCTAGCCAAGAGGTCAGGATAAGCCACCCCATAAGTTGGCATTTTAGAAATATGCAGACCTCGTGGTATAACTTTAAAATGCAAGCAAGCTTCAAGATGTTTTCTCTGCCATTGCCATTTTTTTTTAATTTAACTAATCTCTCTTCAAATTCTCTACATTGCCATAAAAAAGTCTGCAAATCATAATGAGGTGTCTCAGTCAGACCTTGACAATCTTTCACTTCAAAATACATTAGGGGTGGTTGCCTTCCGCCTGAACAAACTCATGGAAAGTGTCCATTTCTCTCGATAAACATCCATTGATAGGCTTGTAATCAGGTTCTGAACTGCAACCCTCCACCATGTTCCTTGGCAGTGAAATGCCAATATAAGTCCAAAAAACACACCAATTCACAGCTTTCAGATAACGTCACAGACCAAGGTACCTTCAGTAAATCCAAAAATAAACACACCAGGAAGCGAACCAGGCAACAACGTACCTTCACACTGGAATTCTTTCTCGCGTGATTGTGCGTGGTGTTTCCTTTTGGTTTTATGGTCAAGGGGGCATGGAGCGACGGGTAGGGTATTATTTTAAAGAATTTTTTTAATGTGTTAGGTATAGTGATGCAAAAGTTTTATATCTTTATGTTTGGAACTGATGACATGTTTTATTTTTATGCAATGGTTTTCATTGGCTTAACAGAGGCTGGGCACAAATTGCGTTATAGTAATGCTTTAGGCATTATTGATGGTTTCTGTGGCAGCTAATACTTTAATTTATGGAGAACTGATTAGTTTCAATCTGTGATTTATTTTAGAATGTACATGTATTAGTGCAATAGAGTTGTGTTATGTCTGAAGAAGCGGAGTTGTTCTACGCAAAAGCGCTTACGTTCTTGTAATAAAATGTTGATTTTTATCTGCCATGCTGTCACTTCTTGGTGTGTTTATTTTTGGATTTACTAAAGGTACCTTGGTTTGCGACTTCATCCAAAAGCTGTGAATTGGTGTGTTTTAAGTCTAAGAAACATGGTGGACACAAGCAGAACAGCATTTCTGTGTCAGTTTATTATATTGATAAAATGTAGTGGTGCTGTACTGGGGCCTAAAGCCATGTTGTGTTTCTGAGAGCAGGTTATTTGAGGTTAGGTATTGCATCAGCTGCATATGGATGCAGTTCTCTAATATGTTGGAGATGGGGAGAGAATCTCAATTTGGTCTGTAGTATTAAAAGCTGTGGATGTGCTACATTTGTGCAGTGGTATGTTGTAGGATTTTTTCTAGATTGATGGGATGTATCTTTCTGCTATGGCCCTATTAGTATGGACACAGGGAAGGCTATGACTTCTGCAGCCAGTGGTAGTTGTTCACAGTGACAGAAGTAGTTTTTAGTTTATGGAGCAACTTCCTTACAAGTGAGGTAAGTAATGGACTAAAACTGGAGAGCTGTGGGTGGTTTAGATTGGACCGTGGTAGAGATGGGGGGAGGGGCAGATGTGTTAGAGTCTAACAGAGATAATACTGATTGTATAAAGTAGGAATGAATCTGTGTGGAGACAGAGTCTTGTCTTATTGTCTGTTTTTAGAGCGGGACTATTGGTCTTGGCAGGGTGTAGTAGTTTATTTAGTGATGACCAAAAAGTTTTGGGATGTTTATGTTTGTCTTGTAGGTTGATGTAGTATGTTTGCTTATCCTGTTTGACATGGCAAGGTTTCTAAGAGGTCTAAATTGAAGGAGGGCATTTTGAGTTATATTTTTATAGCAGTTTTCAAGGCTTTATCCCTTTTTATCATGATTTTGTTGTCTCCTCTGTAAGCCATGGTGCCGAGTTAGACTTCACTCTTTTGTTATGTACTGTTATTATTTAATGCCTGCAAGAATACGTTATTAAAGTGTTCTACAGCAGTATCCAGTGCCATTGCTCTAAGTACATTCTAGTTATATGTTTTAATATTTCATTATGTTTGTATGTGGTCACTTATGCTGAGAGGCAGCCTACTTTTGTCAGTTTGTCTGGTGTGTTTGTAAGAATCCAATCTAATGTTGAGCATCTCCGTGAAGTTTTACTGATTCTAGTAGGTGTGGTTAATTGTCTGAAGTTGTAGAAGTTTATGGATTCAATGGGGCAGTAGAGTTTATGAGTTGCCAGTCTGTATGTAAGTCTCCAAGTATTACAGTTTCATGGTTAATTTGTTGGGATATCTAATACAGAATGCTATCATCAGTATCAACATTATTCCCTGGTGGTATATTAATTGCTGTTAATAGTTTTCCAATTGCTGATTTTTAGGAATGTTATTAGTAGTTCAGCATTGTTAAATTTGGGTATTCCCCATGGAAGTAAGGTAATGTTAGAGAATTTTTAAAGATGATTTCTACACCACCTTCACGCTTGTTTTGTCTGTCATGCCTGAGTATATTGTATCTTGGGGGATCTTATTATCCTTTCTTTTTTAAATGAGGTTTCAGTCGCTATGACTACATCAGGAGTGTATGTGGCAAGGTATTCATGCATGTCATGGATTTTATTACACATACTACTTAGGTTTATATTTAGTAAGGTGAGTTTGGATTCTGTTTTTTGCTGAGATGTATTAGGTGACTGGTTTATTTCGGGGTTGGAAGTGATGGTTTTAGGAACAGTGGGAACAGGGCTGGGTTGAATATCTCTGCTAATTTTTTGAATTGATATTTTACAGAGGGAAGAATGTGGCCAGTTATATTTTGGTTTTGGTTTGGTATTTGATCGTAAATGTGGAAGCTTAGTTGTAATATATTTATAGAAAAATAAATCAGGTGTAGTTTGTAGAGAAAGGTGTTATGGAGAAAGGCAGGCTGGGTATATGTTGATATTTGTTGTGAGGATTGGTTGAAGTCCTAAGTATCTGAAGGGGGTGGATTTGATAATTGTTGATAAAGGCTTGTAGAGTGAGGAGAAATAGTAAAATAATCTGACTTGCAGGGATCTTATTTAACTTGGTTTTTATCTTTGTTGTAAATTTGAATAAAAATTGTTAAGATGGTAGTGGGTTGGTTGTAGAGATGTAATTTGATAGTTATAGGTGGTAAGGACTAAAACAATTTGTGAGAGAGTCTTGGGTGGTAAATATGAGTGGGTGTTACTATTGGGAGTAATTATATTGTTTTCCTACTGGAGAAAACTGATGCTATTGGTTAGAGGAATGTGTGTCTGGTGATATGGAAGTATAAATGTGGAGTAAGAGGTGGTATGTGGGATTTGGGGGTAAGGTAAGGGAGCAGAGTGAGCCCGAACATTAGTGAAGGCGAAAGAAGCTGATTGAAAACTTGTCAAGAGAGACAGGGAAAGCAACCAGTGACTTAATGTAAACAGTCTCAAATCTGCCGAGAGATACGTAAAAGGAACTATGCAGTTTATTTACAAAAGGAAATGGCAGGAGTATAATTCTTAAAAAGCAAACAAAAGGATCAACCCCCTGCAAAGAAATGGCTACACCATGTCACAGAGCCCCGCCACCCTTCCTTCGGTTCCTCCTTTCTTTATGCTGTCTCTCAGCCTTGCAGCCCAGCCACAAGTAGTCTTGGACAAATGGGTTCTGAGAATAATTTAGAGAGGATACACTTGTTGGTTGATAGAAAATCTTTCCCCCACTCCCACCAGTCTGGATAGAGCTGTTTCCTATTGTGCTCCTTCATATGGTAGAAGCAGGGGTCATAGAACCAGTCCCTGTGGTACACAAAGACAAAGGATTTTAATCCACAGTCTTTTTGATACAAAAAAAGAGCACTCCTGGAGACTCGTCCTAGGTTTGTCCTTTTTCTAAACATGTTTGCAAAAGTTCTGAAATTCGAAATGCTCACCTTGCACTCTGTCCTAGCTTTGCTTCCAGGCCATTATTTCATGGTGACTCTAGATCTTAAGGATGCTTATCATCATATTCCTGTTGCTCTAATTTTTTTTTGAAATTTTTGAGATTGGCTGTGTCTGGCTTACATTTCGAGTTTTCTGAATTACCCGTTGGGCTGTCTGCTGCACCTGATTTGATCCAGATGTGAGGAACACCTCAAGTAGCTCTATTTGCCTCCTTTCATAACAGAAAACTGAAAAAATCTGTTCAGGGCATCCTTGCAGCCACGACTGGAAGACAGGCATTTTATCATTCCAGTGGTCTGGAATATTCTTGTTTGCATTTCCATCCTTTCCAATGATTGTCAAGGTACTTCTAAAGATTCAGAAGGAATTTCTAAACATCATTGTGGTAATCCCCTTTTAGTTCTCCCTTTTAATGGATTTGGCCAAGTGCTATTATCAAAAGCTTCACACAGCATTGGGGCAAATGGTACAACTCATCATAGAGCAACAGCAGCTCATGACCTGGATGATTCCTGTTAATACCTTTTAAGCAATTGTTCCATGAAGATGTGTTGCATGTATTTAAGGAGGTAAGAAAACCTGCAAGTAGAAAATCTTACATTTACAAATGGAATAGTTTTTCAGATGGTACATAGCCAGTAACAGAGGTCCCGAAAGAGTTTCAACTCCTCTGGTTTGAAATATTCGTATAAACTGCTTAGAGATGGTTTGTCATATGCTTTCATCAGAATGCATATTGTAGCTGTCTCAGCTTGTCTGCCCATGGGTCCCCCTCTTTCATCTCTTTTTTTGCTCAAACAGGTGTCTGAGCTGCAAACTGTCATTGTGGGCCAAGCCTATTTGTTTTTTCACAAGGACTGGGTTGAGTTACATACTAGTGCATCATTCATGCCTAAAGGTATTTCTGAATTTCCCTTGAATCAGATCGTTAATCTCCCAGTGTTCTACCCTGATTCAGAAAACAAGGGAGAAAATATTCTACATACATTGGATACGCACAGACAGCTCACGTATTATCTTGGCAGAACAAAGCTGATGTGATAGTGTTCAATCTCGCCGTTTGTTCTTACACATGGGTTCGGAGCCGATCCTCGGCTCCGTGCCGGCCTCTTGCAAGCTCTGCATCGAGAAGAAGCTCGAGACAATCTAATACCCACAATCCCCCTCTGCCTTTACCTCAGATCTAGTTTGCCGCTGCTGCGTTCGCATCGCTGGGAGCTAGCTCGAGCGTCTAAAGCTAAGATATAACTTTATTTGTTATATTTTATTGGATTTTCTAATTCTATTTGATATTTCAGTGATATACTGTGTGATTGTGTTGTTGACTGGTTAAATTCTCGGTACCGTTAAGCTGTTTTATCGGTTAGAATTTTTTCGCCTACAACCCTTCTTAAATTTAATAGAATTTGACTTTTATCCCGGATTTGACAATTTTTTCTCGGATTTGACTGCATTACTGGACTTGTCTTTTACTTCTATAATGTCTGATAAGGTAAAGTCAGGTTTTAAGCGTTGTCAGTGTGGCCAGAAAATGTCAGTGACTGACAACCATAGTTCCTGCGTCTACTGCCTTGGCCCTCTCCACTTGCAAGAGGACTGTTCCATCTGTCACTCTTTTAGTGGGAGGGTCATGACAGATAGGCGCAGGAAACTAATGGACAGAGGTTTATTGAAACCTTCTTTTCAGGAGGCTCTGGATGCTTCTGACCAGGCATCAAAATCCTCTAAGGAATCGAAGACGCCGGAGCCCAAGTCATCGGCTCCGAGCTCTTCAGCAAAGTTAGATCACCGGTTCCACAGACTTCGGGCTGAGTGTTCAACTGGTATCGGTTCCTGAGCCTCGAGTCTTGGAACCGGTGATGGAGCTCCTTCGACCTTATTGAGGTCGGCTCCGTCTTCGGTTCCTTCGACCGTTCTTCTTCCAAACTCTCTGATATCGATGTGGATCGCGTGGTGCAGAAGTTATTGGAGCATTCGCCCTGTCCAAACTTATTTCAGTTTCCACCCAGTTGGTGTCGAAACTTGAAGGCCTCCCGTGTCTCCATCCATTCCTCCTCCGAGACCGGTTCAGTCTTTGGAGCCGGAAGAGGCTGATCTACTGATTGTGGAGCCCTCGGGTCCAGAACCGTCCCTCGGTCTGTTCCTCTCCTCGACTCGTCGGACCGATACCGGAGTCTCGAGCCGACGGTCTGTCCTTGGTTCCGGGGCCGAGTCGAACTGACGCTGTTCCGACTCTCCCTCGGGCCTCGGCGCGGATCGATTCAGCTCCGTCCTCGGGTCGATGCCTTCGTGCCTGTGTCGATTCTTCCCATTTCCTCGAACCGGGAGATTCTTCGATGCGGGACCCGGGGCTCGACCTGATGAGGAAGGTGTTGTCTACCCAGACAACCACATCAGTGGAAGCAACCTCTCCTCCCCATAAGGGGCGCTATCCTCCTCTGCACCCACGGCCACATCCAAGCGTCGGGCACCAGTGTCTCAGCCACCCCTGGAGGGTGCCCCCTCTTCCTCCGAGGCTTCTTCGGATGCTCCCCACGAAGAAGTCCCTAGGAAAAGATTGTGTAAGAGGAGACACTTGGATTCTCCACAAGAATCCTTGACATCTGATACTGACTTAGATGAGTCAGAAGGGTCCCTAAGTCACCTTCAGAAGATGTCTCTTTTTTGGACATATTGGAGATCCTGAAACAGAGAGGTGACTGGCAGTCCCTTCCCCCTTCTGAGGATGAGTCAGTTTTGCTGAAGGCATTTGGTGCTCGCCCTTCTTCCTCCTGGGTCACTCCGCCCTTCGACGAACTAATGGAACTAATTGCTCAAAGGGCGTGGGAGGCTCCTGACACAGTGGAACCAGTCCCAAGGAAACCCAATAAATACATCACGGCACCTCAGGACAAGTCCACTGCCAACAAAAGGAGTTCCAGTGGACGCTATGGTGGTGGCAGCGGCCACGAAAAAGGAGATGTCGGAGTCTTCTTCATCTGTCCATCCTCCTAATAAAGATTCTAGGACGATGGATAGATACGGGAAGCGCATTTTAGTTCAGCGGCTTTTTCCATGCGATCCCTCATCTATTTGACCCATTTTACACGTCTACAGTGGGATCTAGTCAAAGAGTTGGGAGATACCCTCCAGGGTACTACAGATGCAGCTGTCTCAGAGAAAGTGACAGCCCAACTTAATACCCTTACATCTATTGTTAACTCGTCCATGAGGCTGATTTCCTACGCAGCCGAAGGTTCGAGTAGGGCAGCAGCTTCAGCGATTGCTCTTCGCAGACAATCCTGGATGCGCTTATGTTCCTTTATGAAGCCTTCAAGTCTTCCTTTACTAACGCCCCATTTGACGGTGCCACTCTCTTTGGCCCCAAAGTAAAGGAGACCCTTACCCGGTGTGAACAGGAGGGAAAGACTCTGTCTGCTGTCGGAGTCCGTTTTTCCACCCCAACCAGACCGTACCCAAAGGGCAACGTGGTGGAAAAATGTGGTTTCGAACAGCCCGAGGATCTTGCCCAGGCACACAGGGAGATGGGCCCTCTAGAGGCGGAGGAGGGGGTAGAGGTGGAAGACGCCGGCCTGGCGGCAGAGGGGTCCGCAACATCAAGGTGACAGGGAGACACTCCTGGTAAACCTTTCCAGCACTCCTGAGAGGAGGCCCGACTGTCCTGCTCTGGAGGCAGTCGGGTCGCTAGCTTTATACCCTCAGGCCTGGCAAAATATAACTACAGACAAGTGGGTAAAAGCGTGGTTACCAGGAGGTTACAACATACCCTTTCTATCTCATCCCATCCCAAAGAAAAGACTCCCAGATGTACCGCCCCATCTGCGAGCCAGCAGCTATAGAAATTTCAAAGCTGCTAGAAAAAGAGTCACCAACCAGTCCCAGCGGACCAGCAAGGATTCGACTTACTCAAGGTTCTTTTAGTTCCAAAGAAAACAGGGGACTGGAGGCCCATTCTGGACCTAAGCTACCTCAATACCTTCGTCAGAAAGAAAAGTTCGAATGGTCACGCTTCAATCGATCCTTCCATTCTACAGAAGGACGACTGGATGTGCTCAATAGATCTAGAAGATGCATACTACCACATCAAAATGGCCAGGGCATCCAGAGATCATTTGCGCCCGGCTGGGGCCAGTCACTTTCAATTTCGAGCCCTGCCCTTTGGTCTGACCTCAGCCCCCAGGGTCTTCACCAAATGCATGGCAGTGGTAGCGTCTCACTTGAGATGCCAAGGATTCCAGGTGTTTCCGTATCTGGATGACTGGCTCCTTTCTGCCACCACCCAGCATCAACTATTACAGGCCAGAGACTTTACTCTTCAACTGTGTGTTCACCTAGGGATTTCCGTAAACTCGAAAATCCTTACTTCAGCCATCACAAAATATCTTGTTCATAGGAGCAGAATTAAACACACGTCAGTTAATTCTAAGACTTCCCCCAGAAAGGATACTATCACTTCAGACTCATATACCGTCTTCTACTCTTGTCAAGGAAATCTCCTGCAAAACTGGTACTGAAGGTGTTGGGACTCATGTCAGCCTCCTTATTGCAATACCCTTGGGAAGGCTGCACATGAGAGTCCTACAATGGCTACTGTTTGCACAATGGTCATTTCAACAACTACCTCTAACACACGAGATTCTTATAACAAGACATGCAAAACAGATCTAAACTGGTGGCTTCAAACGCAACCTTTCCAAGGGGAGACCATTTGTGCTACCCACGCCCACAGTTACGGTGACCACGGACGCTTTCCCCTGATAGGGTGGGGGCATCTTTTCAGGGACAGACAGTCCAAGGCTTAATGGACCAATTTGGAGTACAATCTGCACATCAATGTTCTAGAGTTGAGGGCAGTGTTTCTAGCGTTGCAACACTTTGCTCCCCTTCTTCCTCTGGGAACTATTGCAGTTCAGACGGACAACATGTCTGTAGTCTGGTACATAAACAAGCAAGGGGGAACCAAATCCTATCAGCTATGCAGAGAGGCCATGAGAATCTGGCAGTGGGCGGAGTCCACGGGTCGCTTTCTAATAGCAACGCACATCCGGGCCCCCAGGATCCAAAAAGGGGGGGATGGTTTTTTTGAGGGAGAGTATGTTTGTTATCCTGTTTGACATGGCAAGGTTTCTAAGAGGTCTAAATTGAAGGAGGGCATTTTGAGTTCTATTTTATAGCTGTTTTCAAGGCTTTATCCCCTTTATCTGATTTTGTTGTCTCCTCTGTAAGCCATGGTGCCAGTTAGACTTCACTCTTTGTTAGTACTGTTATTATTTAATGCCTAAAGAATCGTTATTAAAGTGTTCTACAGCAGTATCCAGTGCCATTGCTCTAAGTACATTCTAGTTATATGTTTTAATATTTCATTATGTTTGTATGTGGTCACTTATGAGAGGCAGCCTACTTTTGTCAGTTTGTCTGGTGTTTGTAAGAATCCAATCTAATGTTGAGCATCTTGAAGTTTTACTGATTCTAGTAGGTGTGGTTAATTGTCTGAAGTTGTAAATTTATGGATTCAATGGGGCAGTAGAGTTTATGAGTTGCCAGTCTGTATGTAAGTCTCCAAGTATTACAGTTTCATGGTTAATTTGTTGGGATATCTAATACAGAATGCTATCATCAGTATCAACATTATTCCCTGGTGGTATATTAATTGCTGTTAATAGTTTTCCAATTGCTGATTTTTAGGAATGTTATTAGTAGTTCATCATTGTTAAATTTGGGTATTCCCCGTGGAGGTAAGGTAATGTTAGAGAATTTTTAAAGATGATTTCTACACCACCTTCACGCTTGTTTTGTCTGTCATGCCTGAGTATATTGTATCCTGGGGGATCTTATTATCCTTTCTTTTTTAAATGAGGTTTCAGTCGCTATGACTACATCAGGAGTGTATGTGGCAAGGTATTCATGCATGTCATGGATTTTATTACACATACTACTTAGGTTTATATTTAGTAAGGTGAGTTTGGATTCTGTTTTTTGCTGAGATGTATTAGGTAACTGGTTTATTTCAGGGTTGGAAGTGATGGTTTTAGGAACAGTGGGAACAGGGCTGGTGAATATCTCTGCTAATTTTTGAATTGATATTTTACAGAGGAAGAATGTGGCCAGTTATATTTGGTTTTGGTTTGTATTTGACAAATGGGAAGCTTAGTTGTAATATATTTATAGAAAAATAAATCAGCTGTAGTTTGTAGAGAAAGGTGTTATGGAGAAAGGCAGGCTGGGTATATGTTGATATTTGTGAGGATTGGTTGAAGTCCTAAGTATCTGAAGGGGGGATTTGATAATTGTTGATAAAGGCTTGTAGAGTGAGGAGAAATAGTAAAATAATCTGACTTGGATCTTATTTAACTTGGTTTTATCTTTGTTGTAAATTTGAATAAAATTGTTAAGAGGTGTGGTTGGTTGTAGAGATGTAATTTGATAGTTATAGGGGAAGGACTAAAACAATTTGTGAGAGAGTCTTGGGTGGTAAATAAGAGTGGGTGTTACTATTAGTAATTGTATTGTTTTCCTACTGGAGAAAACTGATGCTTGGTTAGAGGAATTTTCTGGTGATATGGAAGTATAAATGTGGAGTAAGAGGTGGTGGGATTTGGGGGTAAGGGAGCAGAGTGAGCCAACATTAGTGAAAAAGAAGCTGATTGAAAATTGTCAAGAGAGACAGGAAAGCAACCAGTGACTTAATGTAAACAGCTCAAATCTGCCGAGAGATAAGTAAAAGGAACTATGCAGTTTATTTACAAAAGGAAAGGCAGGAAATTCAAAAGCAAACAAAGGATCAACCCTGCAAAGAAATGGCTACACCATGTCGCAGAGCCCCGTCACCCTTCCTTCGGTTCCTCCTTTCTTTATGCTGTCTCTCAGCCTTGCAGCCCAGCCACAAATAGTCTTGGACAAATGGGTTCTGAGAATAATTTAGAGAGGATACACTTGTTGGTTGATAGAAAATCTTTCCCCCACTCCCACCAATTTGGATAGAGCTGTTTCCTATTGTGCTCCTTCATATGGTAGAAGCAGGGGTCAGAGAACCAGTCCCTGTGGTACACAAAGACAAAGGATTTTAATCCACAGTCTTTTTTATACAAAAAAAGAGCACTCCTGGAGACTCGTCCTAGGTTTGTCCTTTTTCTAAACATGTTTGCAAAAGTTCTGAAATTCGAAATGCTCACCTTGCACTCTGTCCTAGCTTTTCTTCCAGGCCATTATTTCATGGTGACTCTAGATCTTAAGGATGCTTATCATCATATTCCTGTTGCTCTAATTTTTTTTTGAAATTTTTGAGATTGGCTGTGTCTGGCTTACATTTCGAGTTTTCTGAATTACCTGGCTGTCTGCACCTGATTTGATCCAGATGTGAGGAACACCTCAAGTAGCTCTATTTGCCTCCTTTCATAACAGAAAACTGAAAAAATCTGTTCAGGGCATCCTTGCAGCCACGACTGGAAGACAGGCATTTTATCATTCCAGTGGTCTGAATATTCTTGTTTGATTTCATCCTTTCCAATGATTGTCAAGGTACTTCTAAAGATTCAGAAGGAATTTCTAAACATCATTGTGGTAATCCCTTTTAGTTTCCTTTAATGGATTTGGCCAAGTGCTATTATCAAAAGCTTCACACAGCATTGGGGCAAATGGTACAACTCATCATAGAGCAACAGCAGCTCATGACCTGATGATTCCTGTTAATACCTTTTAAGCAATTGTTCCATGAAGATGTGTTGCATGTATTTAAGGAGGCAAGAAAACCTGCAAGTAGAAAATCTACATTTGGAAAATATAACTACAGAAAGTGGGTAAACTGGTTACCAGAGGTTCAACATATTCTATCTCCCTTCCAAAGAAAAGACTCCCAGATGTCCCATCTGGGCCAGCCTATAGAAATTTCAAAGCTGAGAAAAAGTCTCCAACCAGTCCCAGCGGACCAAAGGACACTTACTCAAGGTTCTTTTAGTTCCAAAGAAACAGGGGACTGGAGGCCCATTCTGGACCTAAGCAACCCTACCTTCGCAAGAAAGAAAAGTTCGAATGGTCACGCTTCAATCGATCCTTCCATTCTTACAGAAGGACGACTGGATGTGCTCAATAGATCTGAAGGATGCATACTACCACATCAAAATGGCCAGGGCATCCAGGATCATTTTTGGGTGGGGCCAGTCACTTTCATTTGAGCCCTGCCCTTTGGTCTGACCTCAGCCCCAGGGTCTTCACCAAATGCATGGCAGTGGTAGCGTCTCACTTGAGAGCCAGGATTCCAGGTGTTTCCGATCTGGAGACTGGCTTTTCTGCCACCACCCAGCTCAACTATTACAGGCCAGAGACTTTTCTCTTCAACTGTGTGTTCACCTAGGGATTTCCGTAAATTTTAAAATCCCTTTTTCCCGCCATCACAAAATATCTTTTCATAGGAGCAGAATTAAACCATTAAATTTTGACCCCCAGAAAGGATACTATCACTTCAGACTCATATCTCTTCTCTTGTCAGGGAAAACCCAGCAAAACTTTTCTGAAGGTTTTGGGACTCATGTCAGCCTCCTTTTTAATACCCTTGGGAAGGCTGCACATGAGAGTCCCACAATGGCTACTGTTTGCACAATGGTCTTCAACAACTACCTCTAAACACGAGATTCTTATAACAAAAACCAAAACAGACTAAACTGGTGGCTTAAATTTCAACCTTTCCAAGGGAGACCATTTGTGCTAAAGGCGGTGACCACGGACGCTTCCCCGATAGGGTGGGGGCATCTTTCAGGGACAGACAGTCCAAGGCGAATGGACCAATTTGGAGTACAATCTGCACATCAATGTTCTAGAGTTGAGGGCAGTGTTTCTAGCGGGAACACTTTGCTCCCCTTCTTCCTCTGGGAAATATTGCAGTTCAGACGGACAACATGTCGTAGTCTGGTACATAAACAAGCAAGGGGAACCAAGTCCTATCAGCTATGCAGAGAGGCCATGAGAATTTGGCAATGGGCGGAGTCCACGGGTTTTTACAACGCCATCCCGGGTCATCCAACGCCCTAGCCGACAGGCTGAGCAGAGCAATTTTCCAGAGTGGTCCCTAAAAAAGTCAGTGGGAAAATTTTTCGCGGGGGGCCTTCCTGCGATCTGTTTGCTCCAATGAACGCCAAATGCAGGGGCTACTTTGCCCTATTACCCCCCAGGGGGAAATCCCCAGGGACGACCCGATTGGCCCCGGGGTCCTGGCATTTCCCCCATTTCCCTGATTCAAAGTTTCTCCAGAAAGCCAAAACCTACAGGACAATAATCCTCATTGCCCCATTCTGGCCCTCAAATTTGGTTTTCCCCTTTCCCGAAGCACACTGCATTGGGGACCCTGGATTCTGGACCCAGAGCCAGATCTATTGACTCACTCGTCAGGGGCTCCCCATCCCCCTTTCCCCCATCTAGCAGCTTGGGTCTCCAACTTAGCCAGGTCTGATCTTTTTCCCCCAGTTCAGAAAATATTGTGGCTTTCATAAAGCTTCCACTACTAAAACATACTAGTAAATGGAAGCGTTTTTTATTCTGGGAATACACACCCAAATGGACCTTTATAGCTCCTTTTAATAAAATATTAGAGTTTTTAACAGATTTTCCATCAGGGTGCTTCTCCTGCCACTAAGAGTTCAATTGGCTGCCATTTCAAATTTCCATGTGGAAGAATGTGGGCTCCTGTTATGGCTCACAGACTTTGTAAAGCCTTTTTTAAAAGGGGTTTTTTATATTAGACCACCAGTCAGATCTCCTAGTCACCTTGGAGTCTAAACTTTTTTTATCTAAATTAAAGTTGCCCCCTTTTAACCAGCCTGTCTTCTTGCCCATTAAAATTTGTCTGAAGACTCTCTTTTGGTGCCATTCTCGTAGGCGAGTATCTGAACTTCGTCTCCATAACACCTTATTTGATCTTTTCTGAAGATTTTCTTGAACTTAATTCACCTTCCTTCCTAACTTTTTTTCCCTATTAACAATTTAATGTCCATTGAATTACCCATTCTTAAGATCTCATCATATTCCTGTTGCTCTAATTTTTTTTTGAAATTTTTGAGATTGGCTGTGTCTGGCTTACATTTCGAGTTTTCTGAATTACCCGTTGGGCTGTCTGCTGCACCTGATTTGATCCAGATGTGAGGAACACCTCAAGTAGCTCTATTTGCCTCCTTTCATAACAGAAAACTGAAAAAATCTGTTCAGGGCATCCTTGCAGCCACGACTGGAAGACAGGCATTTTATCATTCCAGTGGTCTGGAATATTCTTGTTTGCATTTCCATCCTTTCCAATGATTGTCAAGGTACTTCTAAAGATTCAGAAGGAATTTCTAAACATCATTGTGGTAATCCCCTTTTAGTTCTCCCTTTTAATGGATTTGGCCAAGTGCTATTATCAAAAGCTTCACACAGCATTGGGGCAAATGGTACAACTCATCATAGAGCAACAGCAGCTCATGACCTGGATGATTCCTGTTAATACCTTTTAAGCAATTGTTCCATGAAGATGTGTTGCATGTATTTAAGGAGGCAAGAAAACCTGCAAGTAGAAAATCTTACATTTACAAATGGAATAGTTTTTCAGATGGTGCATAGCCAGTAACAGAGGTCCCGAAAGAGTTTCAACTCCTCTGGTTTGAAATATTCGTGTAAACTGCTTAGAGATGGTTTGTCATATGCTTTCATCAGAATGCATATTGTAGCTGTCTCAGCTTGTCTGCCCATGGGTCCCCCTTTTTCATCTCTTTTTTTGCTCAAACAGGTGTCTGAGCTGTAGACTGTCATTGTGGGCCAAGCCTATTTGTTTTTTCACAAGGACTGGGTTGCCTAAAGGTATTTCTGAATTTCCCTTGAATCAGATCGTTAATCTCCCAGTGTTCTACCCTGATTCAGAAAACAAGGGAGAAAATATTCTACATACATTGGATACGCACAGACAACTCACGTATTACCTTGGCAGAACAAAGCTGTTTTGGAATGTTGAGCAGTTATTTGTCTCCTATATGGGGTCCAAGAAAGGTCAGCTTATATCTAAGCAAACTATTGCATGATGATTGTCCTTCGCAATTTTCTTTTACAACCACCATGGTAAATCTCTTCTAGGAAAGGTTAAGGCTCATCCAATAAGGGGTCTATCCCCATCAGTGGTATATTGGAAAGGGGTAGATTCTAGAAGCATTCTAGAAGCAGCAACCTGGTTGTCTTTTCATACTTTCACAAAGCACTACAAAGTGGATTTGTTTTTAAGATCTAGAGCAGGCCTTGCTACCATTTTCCAGGGACTCCTAGATCATTATCCTTCCATCTCCCCGGTAGCGTAAGCTTTGGATATCTACCCAAAATGCCAGTGAGGTATTGGGAATGATGAGCATAGTACATTTGCATAAGTTGTACTTACCTGTAACAGTAGATGGTCACATTCCAGACTGCCTAAGTGGCCACACACACTCGCCATCCCCCAGATTGGGTTTCAACCTCTTTGATTCAGTTGTTGTTGGATTTGGTTTTTATATGGTATTGTGATTGGCTGCAAATTCACTCCTGCTAGATGAGTCTAACATCTGGTACTTTTCTTGTCTTCTTTGTGGAAGCAAAAAAGTCTGAACACTCACTTTCTGTCACAACTGAAGGCTTCCCTCTCAGGATAAGCTCAGCCATTCAGCAATCACAGGAAAAGAGAGAGGGAGGGGAGTCTGAGCTTTTGGAAGCTGGCCAGTACTGGGTTACCTTGGCAAATAACCCAAAATGCTCGTGAGGCAGTGAGGAATTTAAACATCTACTGTTATAGGTAAGTAGGGCTTACTCGACTGTAGTTTAGTTTTATCAGTAGCAAATCTAAGTATGTTTGAAGATTCTTTTTTATTAGCTAGTTTTCTCCTACTAAAGCTAAAACTATCTGTGTATCTTTGTTCCACATTGCTCTTGTTTCTGCTTCCATGCTTTGATATTTTACAGATTTATATCTTTCAGTTTGTAAGACACTATAGTCATTGGATATAGCAATTTCAATAATCTGTGTCTGTCGTTTTCTCATGAACTACAATGTTCTGTCTGTTTGCTTCTGCCTTCTTAGCTGTTGGTTTGGGATGATCCCACATAAGCATTACTTCGTCGTTTTCAATAATTGTTTGCAGTTGTTGTTTTCAGTGTCCCTCAGCTGCCTGTACGTTGTAAAGTTTATAAAGTTGCAAGTGTAACAATCTTGCCACATTATTTCTTTCAGTATGCAAACTTTCAGGCATGAGTATATCTCAGTCTGCAACAAGATGTGCAATTCTTTCTAGTTCTGTACTACAAAACCTGCATATGTCTGTATCTTCTACCTTTTCTGTGGATTTTATGAACTACCTAGTATGTAATCCAGTATCTTTGGCTGACAATATTAACTTTTCATATTTTTGTTTAAATTCAGCTTGCCTGATCCATTTGTATGTCAAGTCTTGGTAAACATGCAGTTGTTCCAGTAGATCTCTATACTTCTTTCTATAATTTTGGCCTTTCTATTTATCTTTTTGTTTTCCTGATCCCATTCTTTGTATTCTTTCTTTTGCTTTTAGGCACTTTCTGTTGCCACTTGTTCTTTATCCACATTTGGTCTGATTTCCATGCCTGCTTTGTTTCCTAAAGGCTTCTGATAAACAAAGACAAATTAGTACACAGCTCAGAGCTGGTCCTTGTCCTTCAGCAGTTATCCCTGTTGCAGTGAAGCTATGTTGATGTTGGCCATTCAGTACCGTCCATCATTGGAAAACTTTTCAAGCAGTTAGGCTCACTATTTTAATTCTTTTACGTTAAGTTTACAGTTAACCTATTTTTTGTGCTGTGGAGCTGGCAGAAAGGAACTTTACAATCTGTAATTTATTATCCATGAGATAATCATGCTACCACCCTTAAAGATTCATGCCAGGATGACATATTGCTTTACCATTTTCTTTTCCTCTTTAATCTTTTTCTACTTTCTTTCTCTAAGCTCACTGCTTGTAGCCTACTTTCCCATGTATCATTGTAGTACTACTAGATATGTTAAGTGCTCCTTTGTAATTATAACAAAATAGGTTAATTTCATAAGATACAAGCTTATCATCGGGAAATA